>NW_012267293.1:3521718-3580792 GCF_000151885.1 Dipodomys ordii | reverse complement strand
TTTTTTTGGTTGTGGGGCTTGAACTCTGGGCTTGGGCGCTGTCCCTGGGCTCTTCAGTTCAAGGCAAGCACTCTACTGCTTGAGCCACAGCGCCACTTCCGATTTTCTAGTGGTTTATTGGAGATAAGAGTCTCACGGACTTTCCTGCCTGGGTTGGCTTTGAACTGTGATCCTCAGATCTCAGCCTCCTGAGTAGCTAGGATTACAGGCGTAAGCCAATAGCGCCTGGCTTGGTATCATTTTCTTGACAACTTCCTTTTATGTTTCCTGAAAATACAGGATTGCTGGTTGTAAGTCTCTCTGGAATAGTCTTTATTTTATACTCAGTTTTGAAAAATATTTTATGAGTTAAAGTTATCTAGCTTTCTGTTAAGTATGTCCTATACTTTCTGGCTGCTTCAAAGATTGCTTAAAACTAGGGATGTCTGGTTGTTGTTTCTTCTTCTTCTTAGTTTAAGTGCCCTGTGAGCGTTGCTGCCTCATCATGCTTCTGTGTTTGAGGTTTGTGGGGCTGTAGGGCGTTGGGGTTAAAATTCCCATCCCATTGGAGGAATGTCAGCCATAATGTCTTCTCTGTCCCCTCTTCTCTCTTTTGGGGACCCTCTCACCATTGAGGTTCTATCGCTCTCCAATGCCCTGTCAGTTCTTAGTCCCTTTATTGGGATCCTTTCTGTGGCCACCAGTGCGGTTTCTTCTGTTATAACGCGAAATTCAGCATCACATTGAATATGTGACATTACATTTTGTGATTTCAATAATAAAGACAATAGGTCTCAAAAATGACTTGGATATTCCCGCAGTCTTTAGGAAAACATTTTGTTTGTTTCCCTGTGGCTCTTCTCTAAAACTTTCCAAGTGAGAGCTATGTCTGTGAGAACCCAAGTGGTGGAAATTTTCAGCCCAGCCAGCCAGCCTTTCTCTTAACAATGTGGGGGCAGGACTGCCACGGCCCACTCATGTGAGATTCGGTGGTGGTAATGGTGGAGCGCCTGACCCCTCCCCAAGTCCTGCAGAATCCTACACAGCAGACGTGGCATGGAGCTTCAGACTAACATGGATAGCCACAATGCAAGTTTATTATTACTATGAGATTTCATTTTTATAAGGCTTATAGTATTAATTATGTAGAGTGGTCATTTAAAAAGAAAATGTTAGGTTCAGCAAACAGCAACAATAGAAACTTACAGACTCCTGTTCTGTTCTGAAGTGAACATTCAAACGATATACACATCTTCTCACTCATGAATCTATTTGTAGATAAATAAGGGAATGCAGGAACCTGGCCTTGCATAAGTGGAAAACAAAATGTTCCACTTCAAAAGAAATGAGAATTGGTACTAAATTCCGTGATCTTGTTAATATTTTCAAATTTAGTTTTATCTGAAGATCTAAGGTCCCAATAACATTTCATCTAGTTAAAAAAAAACAGATTCTCTTAACAACATGGTATAAGACAGGGTCTATCAATTATAATTGAAGAGCAGAGGACTGTAGAGTGATCTCTGAGATGCAATCAAATCTGTCTTGCTATACTAGATGATAGAAACAGTGCTTTAATTGTTGCTGGGCAGAGCTTGTACAGTAAGAGGCCATATTCTGATTTATCCAGTGTTTTACAGAACTCAGAAGCATGTTTTGTGTTTATTTTTGTGTATTGTAGTTCCTCAGAACCCCTGAGGGTAAGCTGAGACTTTGTCAGTGTATTGCAATGGAGGCTGTACTACCTGTGGCCCGCAGGTAGGATAAGGGGCTGGACAGGGCAGTCTCCCACCCCTCATCGCCTGCTCACCCTCCCTTGCAGCCAAGTGCCTCCTCCTCATTTGTGAATCTGCCACTCCCTGAGAGGCCTCCTGTAGCATCTTTCCTTTCGCCGTCCTAGAGAACAGTAAGCACTTTATTTCAACAAATTCTTGTAATCTGACTACTAAATGCCTCCATTTGTGGTTAGTTTTCTTATTGTTTTTCTTATTATTGTCTTTTTTTTTTTGTCGGTCATGGGGTTTGAATTCTGGGCCTGGGCACTGTCCCTGAGCTCTTCAGCTCAAGACAAGCGCTCTCCACTTGAGCCACAGCGCCACTTCCAGTTTTCTAGTGGTTTATTGGACATAAGAGTCTCATGGACTTTCCTACCCAGGCTGGCTTTGAACCGTTATCCTCACATCTCAGCCTCCTGAGTAGTTAGGATTACAGGCGTGAGCCACTGGCACCCGGCTCCATAGCTGAGTCTTAAATATATTTTCTATTCAAAGTTTGGATCTCTGGGAGCTTAATATTTAGCCCTTCCTCCTGATCAGAAATTCCAAATAAATTGTGCATTCCTCCTCTCAACGGTGCATTCCAACTCAGTCTCAGGCCCCAGTGAATGACATAGACATTGAGAAATGTTCACCTAGACCTGACATCTAACTAGAGGGGACAAGAAATAAACAATAACCTTAATAAATAAATCATGTTGTGTATTAGAAAGAGAAAAAAAGATCAGCAATGACAGAAGTGAAGGGAGCTCAGAGGCTGTGTTTAGAGGCCAAGTCGCTGATAACAGCCCGGGGCCTTGCTTGAGTTGCTGGGCCAGGCTGACAGTGTGGAGGCTGGGCAGCACCCCTGGGGACCCTGCCCTAGAAATGTATAACCTGGGAGAACAAACTCTGCAGGCTTGCTGCCATAAGCAGGAGGTAGAAACCGAGCCAGGCTTACCTGTCAGATAATGACTTCACCTCCCTGTGGAGGATGGCGTGACAGGTAGGGAAAGAAACATGGGGTTGGGGGGGGGCTGAGGTATTGGCTTCCTACCCCAGGAAGAACTGTGAGGAGCAGAGCCACTCCACCCCTGCTGGTGCCACATCCTCCCCTCAGGAACTGGGCCATGGGAGCAGATTAGAGCCTATTCTCTTCCCCATGCATTGGACACCCCAGAACTCCATTTGGAGGTTTCCTACAAATGCTGAAGGCCCTGACATTTCTGGAAAGCCTAACAGCTCCACACAGCTGTCTGTGAGCCAGGGTGTCCCACCATCCTGTCCAGCACCTAACTGAGGTGCTCCAGGGAGTATTTCCTGGGATGCCCTGCATCCCCCAGCTGCGCCAGCCCTCTGAAGAATCGCCTGGGCTGTTCTATGAATGCTCCTGAAGTCCTGATGACCGAACTCTCCAACTGTGGGTTCATTATCCCCTCATCTCTGGGCCTCACTCTCTTGCTCAGGCCCATGGGCCCTAGTGGTAGCTCCAGAAGGGACATGCCTGCACCTCTAAGAAAGGCCACACTACTCAGACAGTGCTCGCAAGTCAGCTCTTCCCCATAGCACAACAAAACCAATCATTCCACTCCCAGGAGAAATGTACTTAATGTTTTCCCCCATAGTCAAATCAGGCATTTGTTGTTACAATATTTCCAATTTATCTAGGTGGAATTCAGAATCTGGAAAGCTAGAATAGTAAAGTCTTTATCTTTAGCTGTTGAGGAAGAGCACATGGGGCACTGAGTCATGGGACACTGAGCACATTTGGAGAAGTGACCTCCCGTTGCAAGAGGGGCTCACAGGAAAGAGCACAGACAAAGACCCCCCGGGAAGTGGGACCCTCCACTGACATATCATACGTGCACATGTTATTTTCAACAATGGATCCCAATCTGTCTCACACCAGTGCTGCCAGAATGCACAAATCTGGATATTCTCATTCCTGTCTGTCTGACTGTCTGTGCCCAGAGGCAGCTTTGTGGGTGCACAGCCCCCACTGCTGGCACTGGGCTGGGCTGTGAACCTAGTACCTCCATCCTACACCCTCCAGTATGTTGACTTGCGAGGAGCCAGGACTGAAATGTCACATGGCTGCCATCTACCTCCCTGAACAAGCGCAAGCACCTCAGTGTAATACTCACACACTGCACAGGGCCCTGTATACAGCAAGGGATCAATAACTGCTCAATGAATGAACCAAAGCCTTTAGAGTCATTTGATACCAGTGCAATAGCTAATATCCACAAAGAGCTAGTCCCAACTACAAAACAGTATCAGACATTAAAGTCTTCACACAAAAGAAGGCAAATGATTTTAATATTATGAGAAGCTGCTGTTCATGTCTGTAACCCTAGGTACTCAAGAGGCTGAACCTGAGGATTGTGGTTTGATGACAACCTGGGTAGGAAAGTCCATGAGATTCTTACCTCCAATTAACCATCAAAAATCCAGAAGTGGGGTTGTGACACAAGTGGCAAAAAGGCAAACAAAATTGTGAGGTTCTGAGATCAGGCCCCAGTGCTGATATGCACACAAAATATAGTAAGTGTGAATATTCATAACATGCTGACCTGGCTGCATTTTGAATATATTAAGTAAAATAAAACACATGTTGGTATTAATTTCACCTGGACTTTTTTTCCTCCTTACAGTGGGAAAATTATGTGACATATGTGGTTTGCAATTGTGCCTCATATTCAATTTCTTCTGGATTACATAGCCTCAGATGAAAGTGTGGGCAGTAATTTCAGTTTGTTAATTTTCCTAAGTTAGTTTTCCTTGGTAGCCATACACATAAGTCAGCATTATGAACAGAGAGAGTAGAAATTAATTTTACTCTCATTGGCAAAGCAACGTTTTCCCCTGGCAGAGGAATACCTGCAGTGTGCAAGGGATACAACCATGGCTGGCTTATGGATTCACAATGGCCCTAGAGGAAAACTGTTCTGTTCTGATGTTTCTGAAGCCATCTTCATGCATATTTAAACTAGTCATGCAAACCAGGTGCCAGTGGCTCATGCCCAAAATTCTAGCTTATCAGGAGGCTTAGATCTGAGGATCAAGATTTGAAGCCAGCGTTGGCAAGAAAGTCCTTGAGATTCTCTCTGACCATCAGCAAAACAAAAACACTTGAGCTTTGGCTCAAGTACTAGAGTGCTAGCCTTGAGCAAATAAAGCTCAGGGACAGTGCCCAGGCCCTGAGTTCAAGCCCCAGGACTGGCACAAAAAAAAAAATAAAACTACTTACACTAGCAAAAGTCATTAATGTGGGGCTGGGAAGTTGGCTCAGTGGTAGAGCGCTTGTCTTGCATGCCTGAGGCCCTGGGTTCGATTCCCCAGCACCACATAAGCAAAAAGAAAAAAGCCGGAAGTGGCGCTGTGGCTCAAGTGATAGAGCACTAGCCTTCATCTGAAGAGCTGAGGGACAGCGCCCAGGCCCAGAGTTCAGACCCCATGACCGGACCCAAAAAAAAAAAAAAAAGTCAATGTGTCACTAATGTCACATAGTGCAGGGACTCAGGTTCCAGGAGCTCTGCAGACATGAGCAAGAGGCTCTGGAAGAAATACACTGGCATTAAGCAGACATATCTGTGGCAGCATCCATGCCAAAAACCATGACATCAAGTCAAGCTGCTTAAAAACAGTTCAGACCAAGGTGATGCGTTTTAAATAGTCATTTCAGAATAATTATGCCTAAGAGGATATATTTGCAATATTAGATATATTTGTAAATGAAATTGAAAAATATTCATCAAAGATAAAATCAAATTTTCTTTAGGTAACTGACAATTAGAAGTGCTTAAAACTTAATCTTTGCCTTTTGATCTTTCACTTTTTTAATTTGACTTTTAGTTTAAAAAAATCCATAATCTTAACCTACCTGATTCAAATCCTTACGGTGAGTAGAAACCTTGGGGTCTGCTCACAGCTGGCCATGAACTTCGTAAATGCTGTCATCTATCTGTAAGGCCTTTGGGAAGAATTGTCTTCGTGATATTTAAAAACATAATTTGTGAATGATCCCATTCAACTTTTTTTTTTTTTGGTCGGTTATGGGACTTGAACTCTGGGCCTGGGTGCTGTCCCTCAGCTCTTCAGCTCAAGGTGAGCACTCTACCACTTGAGCTACAGCGCCACTTCCGGTTTTCTGGTGGTTTATTGGAGATAGGAGTCTCAAGGTCTCCCTGCCCAGGCTGGCTTTGAACCGCGATCCTCAGATCTCAGCCTCCTGAGTAGCTAGGATTACAGGTGTGAGCCACCAGCGCCCGGCTCCCATTCAACTTTTTAAATAAGCACTTCTTTCATAAATGCTTTATTTCAAATGACACTGAGCTATTTGGTTATTTTAAAGTTTTTATTAATATCTCCTAAGAAGAGTCTAATCTGTATATAATAAAGAAATCATGTAATTATCTTTTGTTTTGCAAGAAATGCAACATGCTATCACTTTTTCTGAACTTATAGTCCTAACATAATATCCTATAACAAAAGTTACACATCGTAACACAAGCCGATACTTTCTGAGTAACATCCTAATTATTAAGAATTATAATGGCACAGTTCCTACACCCACATACCTCACAGAAAATGTTAAATTATCTTCCAGTATAGACAATCAAGAGGCACTATTTTAAAAGTATTATCTTCAATATATTTGAGTGATTAACAGCCACATAATAATTATTAATTAAATTGCAATAACTTTTTATAATTATTTACTTGGTTGGACTGGGAGGAATAAGAGAGAGAGGGCACAACCTGTCCAATACTTGGTTTCTTTCCCCCTGATGCTCTTCCTTCCCCTCACATTGAATAAGCTATAGATGACAGGCACTATTTTGCTGTGAGTAATAGGTGGTTATCTAGGATATCTGAAGAGACGGGTGTCCATGGAGGTGGCCATTAGCTCCTTTCCCTGACCAGCACCCATCTCTTAGAACCTGAGCTCTCCAGGAGTCTTTCTGAATGTGGTCTTCTGTTACCCATTCCTCTAAAATTTGACAGGGCTGTTGGTTTTTCTCTCTGAACAAACATGTTCAAAACATTTGTGGAGAGAGACAGCTAGACACAATTTGGGCTTCAGCTGATATGATAGCTGTCTGTACTGAGGATGAGCAGTAGGAAAGGAGGATAGTTGGGAAAGAACTTCCTCTGGGAAAACAAAACAGGTCCTGGTTCAGTCATTACAGCTACATTGATAAGAAATCACAGGGAAAAAGGACTTGCCAGTGTCTAGGTATTCTTCTTTCTTTAATTCCTCAATTCTGCCAGATTCGTCTACTTTAAAGACAAACATGATTATGGAACAGAAAGGAGTTTTGAAATAATAATTGTGCATAATTCTTTAAAAAAGTACCTTTTAAAATGGGATGGACATAAAACATGGTACCTAGAGATGCTGGTGGTTTTTTAAAACATAATATTCCAGTTGCAAGATTACAGGATGACAGCATTTCTGGCTTTCAAAGTAAGCTTTGTCTTTCATTGAACATTTTACACTAGCTGCTCAGTTTGACTTCAATAAATACAAAATTTAGAAGTTTAAATATGTTGAGAATTTGCTTTTCCTGCTTGATTTGAGTATTGTTTGATTATTCTTTTTAGGTTTACTGATTTTACACAGTTCTAGGTTTGATTTTCTTTTCTTCTCATTTTTCCCCTATCACTTTCTATCTTGTGTGTTCATGACTCTCTTTCTTCCTTGTCTCTTTTTAGTATTTTTTTTAAATTATCTTCTGCAATTCTGGCATAGGAGACATAAATCACTATAGTTCATGCTCACCTGGAAGATCTTCGGTTCCTCGTCATTTTTGAAGGATTACTTTGCTGGCTGTAGTTACTTTTGGGTGGCAATTATTTCCTGGGTTTTAGAGTTTTGCCAAGAGGTTTGATATGATGCTGACAGATTTGCCTTTATAAGTTGGCATTTGTCTTTAACAGTTTTCTATATCCATTGTTCGTTCTGTATCTGAACATTTTGACTATGACTTGGGCATGTGCTTTCATGGTCATATCTATATGGTGTTTTGTAGCCTCCTGTATCTTTCCCTAGATTTTGGAAGTTTCTTCTATAATTCCCTTGAATACATTTTCTATCTATGTCTTTCCCTAGATTTGAAGATTTGAGAAGTTTTCTGCTATAGTTTCCTTGAATATCTTTTCTATGCCAGTAGTTTTTGTTTCATCCACTATTTCTATTCCAAGCTTCTGCGGTCTGGTCTTTTGATCATGTTCCACCATTCTGGAAAGCTGTAGTCATGGTTTTTTGTTTGTTTGTTTGCTTTTATTATTTTCTTCTTTATGTCTGTCTGAATATAATTTGCTTAATTTTATCTTCCGTCCATGCTGTTATTTCTTCTGCATGATTGTGTCTATTGGAAATGCATTCTACTGGGAACTTTTATTTGGTTTATTGACTTTTAATTTCCAACATTTGTATAGATGTATATAATATACAGTTTATATATATATTTTTCTGAACCTGATTATTCTAGTGGAATTTCTTATCCATTGTGCAAACTTTCTCATCTAGTTCTTGATTTTCTTCATTTGAGTAAGAGTTTGAGTCTGCTTTGATCATTTCAAAAAGTAGACTTTTGAATTCTTTATCTGGCATTTCATCCATTTTGGTATCTTTGGATTTATTTGTTGAAGAGTTATGAGCGTTTTAAAAAATATTTATTTATTGTTACTATAGAGTTGATATTCAGAGGGGTTACAGTTACATGAATCAGATAATAAGTAATGAGTACAAGTCTTTTTTTATTGTGAAAATACTGTACAGAGGGGTTACAATTACATGGGCAAGATAATGAGTACATTTCTCATCAAGCATTGTAACCTCCTCCTTTGTTTCCCCTTCCCATCCCTTCCCAGCCTCCCCCCACACCCCACCCAATCCTCCCCAGAGTACAAGTCTTTTTAAACTATGTTTCTCCTTCCCTCACTCTTTTCCAGTTTTTCTTTCCCTTTCCCACCCATAAGATGTACATGAGCTTGTAAAGGAGTTACGTTACCTTGGATTTTCATATTCCATGTGTTTCTGGGTTGTAATTGGCACATCTTTTGTGATAGCTATCTCTTCCAATTTCATTCAGTTGACTTCTTAAAGTAACCAGTCTTCTCTTGAGAACTCAATCTCCACAACCACTGGAAGAAAACAAATTGAAATGACAGCAACACCTGTGTCAAACTGGCTTGCTGTGTGGGCTGAAGGCCAGGAAAGTCAAGGGTCAGCTGTCAGGGTCAGAGCTGTGTTCATTTGACCAGTGCTCTTTCCTGTCATTTCTGGAGCTGTTTCTGTCCCCAGAGAGCTTTACAGCCTGTGGTCTGGCATCTTCCCTCTCAATCCAGGAACCTGAACATGTGCATTCAGCAGTGCAAAATGCTCAAGTGCATGGAGCAAAGAAGGGGGTATTCCGGTCTGAGATAGAGAAAAGAACTCCCAGACAGATACTCTTATAACAACAGTGAGGCATCCTTTTTCTCTGCCTTCTTTGTCTGGGATCAGCTAGCTATAAGTCTGAAGATTTACTGTGCTAAAGGGTAGGTGAGTACAGTCGTGATATCTGATGTCTGTATGCAACCATGCAACTGGATCACAAGGGGACAAATGGGATTGAGAGAGGAGGAGGAGAACAGTGATCAACACAGCAGTGTACAACTACTTAAAGATAATTTTTAATTGTCATTTAGAAAATTATTCACTGCTAGGAGAACTGGGTTTTTTTTCCTTTTATCAGTTGGTAATTAACTTTCCCCTGGTCTGAAAGACCATCACTTGAATAAACTATAAAATAAGATGATCAAAGAATACTCACAATCCAAGATTAAGCTGTTTTGTATGTAATCCTATATGTTAAAATCTGTACCTGATGATGGATAGGAACAAGTGGGAAATTTTCACTGTAGCTCCAGAAGAAAGATGTTCTGGAATCTGTTTGTAATCAGGTTTTCACTATGCACATATATTGTACTCACATAAAGTTATTAAACAACATCAATCATTTACAGATTTCTTAGGTCCTAAGAGTTGATGATAATGTAGATCATTTCAAAACTCACCAAAATATTGAAGGTCTATGTAGCCTTCTTTGCATTTGTATTTGCAGTTAAGAGGAGATTAGAGTTACAAAAGGGACAATGTTAATGTAGCTATATTTATCCCTTGTTATAAAGCATCGCCTGTGTATTCTCTGCTTCACTTTAAAAATCTAACATAGAGAAATGCTTTTTAAAAAATGTATTGAAATCTCTGTATCCAGGTAATTGTTGCCAGTTTTTATTGAAAACTGATTAAAATAGAATTGGACTCGGAAAGTGACATGGGAACAGACATTATTTTGAACCAAAAGATTTTTTTGTAGTAAAGGGAGAATCACTACTCAAAAATTCCTGATGAATCTTTTATTTCTCTTCTTCATCTAGTAAGAATATGTTCATTGTTACAGACATCCACTTTTAAAATCTGTTTGACTCCTTTTGTCTCACATAGATGAGACTCAAATTCAGGCTCCACCCCACAACTTGGCATACATAGTATTTGTTTATTCTAGTCAATCACATTTCTGGAGCATGTCTGTGACTATAGTAGGCCCATTTAATTTTTTCCACCAATTCTTATGGCAAAGCCTCTCACAAGAAATTGACTGTTTGACTCCTTTTTTTTTTTAACTTTTAAGTAGTCGTACAAAAGGGTTTAAAGTCAACAAGTCAGATTATGAATACATCTTGATCAAGTCACCCTTCCCTGTGGCTTAATACATTTTTTAAAGTTTTCTCAATTCTTCTTAGAATCTATTATTGTCAAAAAGTCTGATAACTATTCTTATAAATGAATTGGCAATTTTGTCCAGCTTTTATTTTAATTTTAAACAAAGAGCTAATAACTCTGTTGAAATAGAGCTTCGTGTTGGTTTTTACTATACTAAATTCTACAAGAATACGATATGTGAGTCTTTTCTTGTTTTTGAGAATGTTTTCTTGAATTATAAAACATTTTGTGTGTATTCTATAATATCATGGGGACTTACATATGCTGAATCTATTTTGCCCACTTTTTATTATTAATATTAAAGTATTCAAATCCTTTTGATCACTCAGGTAACATTTGATATTTGTTTTTATGTTGATTCTGGGGTTTGAACTCAGGGCCTGGGCACTGTTCCTGAGTTGTTTTTTTGTATTTCTGTTTTTTTTTTTCTCAAGGCAAGCACTCTATCATTGGAGCCATAGCTCTACTTCCTCTTTTAGTTAAAATTGGATACAAGAGTCTCAGCCCAAGCTGGCTTCGAACCAAGATCCTCACATCTCAGTCTCCTGAGTAGCTCAGATTACAGGTGTAGGACACCAGCATCTGGCAAATTTTGTTATTTAAAATTTCCTCTGTTTTATCTTTTTCCCTTATAAACTATTATCTAAATTTCTGCACTGAGTTTCTTCTAACAGTATGCATTTGCTTTCTTATTTTCTTTCCCACTTTGTTTTTGCATTGTGAATTATTTTGTGAGTTCTGTCATTTTATTTTTGAAGCAATGATTCTGGTATTTTTAAAGTCTCTTCTGTCATTTGAAACTTATTTTATCTTCTTTTGAAATAGTAGCTTAATTTTCTTGTATTTTGGCATGACTTCATTATCCATAAAGACTTCATTATGCACCTAATTTTTTTTTTTAAAGTCTGTCAAGGATTTAGCAATGATCCTTTTCTCTTTCCCTCTTGGAGTGGAGGGATTGATCAAGATGCCCTTCTTGTTCCACATCTCTAGAGCCAGCCCCTCTTCTATTCCCCTCGCAAAGCAATTTTGTTTGGTTGCTTTTTTGTTGGTTTTTGTGTTGCTACTAAGTCTTAAGCTCAGCGCCTGGCACCTGCTAGGCAGGCACTCCGCACCCTCAGCCACATCTCCGGCTCTTGTTCACTTGAGTTATTTTTCAGATAGAATCTCAAACTTTTTGCCCGGGCTATGTGAAGACCAAGATCCTCCTTTTAACTCTGTCCTTTTCACAGACAGGATTGTAGGTTTGTGCCTACCTAACATCCTACCTAACACGTTTTCAGTGGTCTTGGATTCTGTGCTTGTTGCTTGGCCTTCTCCCTGCCCGCTCCCTTCTGCCTGTGTGTGCTCTCTCCTCCTCTCCTCAGGAGAAGTTGCTGCCGGTCGTTGGTGTAGGTTGCTCCCAGAGCCTCTCCCAGGTACACAGGACTGTCCTAGACAGGAAGGGGAGATTTTTTGGTTCAAGAGCCTCTGAGATGTTGCTTCATCAAGATGTCTCTGAGATGTTACTCTTCATCAACTGAGGAGGTACACTTCTCCTTTCTCTGCATTTTGTCCACTTTGCCATTCGCCACCAGTTGCAGACCTTCCTGTCTCCAGGTGGGTGTTCCCTGCTCATCCCTGCTGCCCCTGCACGTGGCCGCTGCCTCGTGGGTTCAGCAGTGGGCAGCTGGTCCTTGCCCCGGGGCCCTGGGGCCCTAAACGCCATTCCATTGCAGCTTCTGCTTATAGCTTTGGCTGTCATTGTTCTTTTACCTGTCCACTTGTGGGAGGAGATTGACAGAGGTGAAGGAACTCAGCCACCATCCTGTGTCCTTCATTTTCCCCCTTCCACCTATCAACACTGAAGCCTATGTGAAAAGCAGTGAGGAACAAGTCAGGTTCTCCAAAGCAAATGAAACCCTAGCTTCTCAGCTAACACAGGTTGGGGTACCCAGCATGTACTGATACTTAGGAGCACCCTAGTAATGGGCAATAATGCTTGCAGTGGTGCTCCTCCATCCCACTGGAAAGCTAGCAGGATAAAGGACACAGTTCTGTGCACACCAGTTTGGGAAATGGTAGACGTAAGGCTCACTGCCAAGCACGCAGGCCAGATGTTCCAGAGTTTAATTAAAGCAGCTTTGATCATTAGCACGACTTGTTTATGAAGGTGAAAGTCTTTCTTCTGCGAACATTCAGGTCACCTTGTCAGTTACGGGAGAAGAGAAATCCTGAGATGGGCATATGGAGTTCTGAACTAATTATTATTTAAAAAAAAAAAAAGGAGAATGTGGAGCTATTGCTCTTGCCCTGTCTTCCTTCTTTTCTTGCCTTCATACAGACAGTAAAAATAAAACCAAGACCAAAGTGCAACTCACTTTTGCAAGTGGTGGAGGAGGCATTTGAGGGTGGGATATGTGCTTTATTTTAATTTTGGGGGGATGTGAGTTGGTAGGAGTGAAGCAAACCATTTAAGCTGTGGATTCTCCTGGAACACGCCATGTCCAGGATCCCACAGGGCTCTGCAGGTAGCTCTGTACCTCTCTAATCTTTCTTAATTTTGTCATATTTTCACTTTTATTTACTGAAGAATGGCAAATCACTAGACATTTTTTTCCCAATTCTGCTTCTTGTGCATTTCACACATTGCTCACCATTGCTTAGCAGTGATACTCTGCAGTCCACGCTGAGTATTATAACTGTTATAAAAATGTCACATTTGGAGGGAAGAGCCGTCGCCTGCTCTTTATTACCCAGTAGCTCTAGCAGACCTGTCATCATCAATCTACAGAATGTCTACAATTAACTCTCATGGTCTCCTCCAAATCCTTGCTGCTGCCGCCCAGGCCTGCAGCCCCCCTCCTCTCCGCACTGCCCTGCTTGGCTTCCAGATCAGATGCAACGTCTTGCTGCCCTGAGCTCCTTCTAACAAGCACCCTGCTGCTCCTCCATTCTTTGAGGATGATCCACCCCCCCCCAGACATCCTCAGGCCTCATGTTTCTTGCTGCAAGCACTCATGGCAATCTCTCACCTAAGCCCACCCTCCCTGTGTTCAGAGCCCGCACATCCACCATTCCCCGGAGCCTCTCTGCCTCATGGGTGGTAAACAGCAGCTACTTCCCAACTCGGGTGCTCATGGGAAAAACCATGGCCTGCCCCCAGTCACTCCTCAGAACTCCTCCCACAGGGCCCCACCCAGGGTGATGGCTGCACCAGCCACGGGCCCCCAGGGAGACGTGGCCCCCAGGTGAAAAGCCAGGAGTTACCTCTGCCAGCAACACCGCTTTCTCAGTAGCTTCCCAGTATATCTGCCCCTCACCATCCTTACGATCCTCAGCCCCCATTTCTAATTTAATGTTCTTGCTGTGATAGGCACTGGACTCAATGTAGGTTGCTCTGTCCCTCTGTCCCTCTCTCCTTCCCTCTTTTCCTCTTTCTGTCTCCCCCTCTCTCCCTTTCTCTCTCCCTCTCTCTCTCCCTCTCTCTCTCCCTCTTCCTCTGTCCCTCTTCCTCTCTCCCTCTTCCTCTCTCCCTCTCTTCCCTCTCCTTCCCTCTTTTCTTCTTTCTCTCTCTCTCCCTCCCTCCCTCTCACCTTCTCTCCCTCTCTTCTTCCCTCTCCCCCCCCCACGCTAAGGACTACTTGTGTAACACAGCAAACCTTAACTTGCCTTTTATAATTGTTTCATCACATCATGCCATAGAATCAATTCTTTTTGTGGTCCTGGGGTTTTGAACTCGGAGCCTCATGCTTTCTAGGTTGTACTCTGCTACTGAGCCAGGTCTTAAATCCTGCAGAATTATTTTTAACACACCAAAACATCTGAGTTCTTCATTCAAGAACTGATACTCTGTGTGTGTGTGTGTGTGTGTGTGTGTGTGTGTGTGTGTGTGTGTGTGTGTGTGCGTGTGTCATGGACAGCTCCTTCTTCTTGAGTGAAGAACTCAAGAAATAATACTTTGTTATATGTGTATACCAATACTGGGGCTTGAACTTAGGGTTTTGAGCTGTCATTTGGCTTTTTCACTCAAGGCTGGCTCTCTACCACTTGAGCCACACCTCTTCTTTTGGCTTTTTGGTGGCTAATTGGAGATGAAGTCTCACAGACTTTACTACCCAGGTTGGCTTCAAACCATTATCCTCACATCTTCGTCTTCTGAGCAGCTAGGGTTACAGGCATGGGTTCACTAGAGCCCCGCTAAGACATTATGTTTATTTACAACTACTTCCAGATAGCCATCTACTGCTTATCTGTTTAATAGGCGTACCCGTGCTCCCCAGAACCATTCACTGTTCTAATTGGTCCAGCTGGACAATTCAGTTGGGAAATACTGGAAGTAAAATGAACTCAAAAGATTAAAGAAGGATGTGGATAGAAACTTAATGATTCATTTCAACTTTCCATGACTATTTACTGAGATCCTACTATGTGCACTACGTGTTTGGCACTATATTTTGAGTTGGAAATTTACTGGTAAGCCAAGGTGGCTTTAGTCCCTTTTGTACTATAGAATTGTATCTAGCAGAGATAGGCACCAGAGAGTTCAGCAGGTTGTGTAATCACTGCATAGGAGAATACAGGCCCACAGGAGAATGTGGCCTGGTTCCCATCCGTTCTGCCCCTCACCCTTGCTCGTCTTGTGTTGGTGAAGTCTCTGATGACCTTGAGAAGGTTTAAAGCAGAGTCCTCACAAGTAGAGAGCAGTCCTGAGCCTGCGGTGCAGCCTTGTGGCTGTGCTCTGCAAACCAGGGGCCTGCGGCTCTTGGGGAGCTGCCTCTCACCCACACAGCGTCCCAGGCAACACCAGAAGCCAGCCAAGTGGGCAACATGCCAATTTTAATTACCTGCTCCAGTGGCGCGTCCATTATTATATGTAATGGAATTAACGGTGGTGCTGAACCTGCACTTCTGGGGAGTATTTGCCATTTTCCTCACGGTATTCAACATTTAAGAAATCGGTGAGGCAGATCCAAAATTTAGGAATAATGAAATTTCCTTAGATTTGTCCTGGATCATGATTCACTTATAATAAATTGACATCGAATTGGCTTAAGTAATTTTGGGCTTCTATCACTTGGAGATTTTTGACCTAATAAGAAGAGAAGGGAACCATTTTGTGCATCCCCCTCCATGAAAGGGCATCATTCTTGATAGTTTTTTAAAAAGTTATTGTCCTTATTCCTACCTTTACTTATTGAGGAATTAGAGTGAATCAAGATCTAATTTTCTAGCAAATGAACAGTTAGCACATCTATTTCACCCTCCCAGCAGGTCTCCTTTCCATGGGTAACTGTCGACCTCTTTGTCTGAGGCTCTAGAGGGTAAACTGTGGGTTGGCGGTGAGCGTTCACAATCAGTGTAGCCAGGATTTATTTCCAAGGGCAAGGCTTTTACTGTGGTTTGTGTGAAGGGCCTGAGGCTCCTACCTCTCTTGGATTTAGAAGGAAGCCTAGGCAGGTATAAAAGAACCAGCCTGTAGACAGGCCTAAGGCTTACCAGCAAAGTGCCAAGTTAAGAGCTTAACATTCGTTTGACAAATTCAGATGGATGTCCCTTTTAGGCAAGTTGTAGCAGAAAAAAATAATCCATTTTCAAAGAATCAATTTGATAAGCAGAAACAAATGAAGGTTTAATCTCACTGAAAGCATTACATAAGAATCCAGAAATTAGAGGGCAGAGAGAGAGGAATTATATGGTATTTATCCAGTGTATGTCCTTCTATTGAGATAACAGTTAACTAAATCTTCCTTCCTCCTGCATTTTTCAACAAAAATTGAAGATGGTTCTTTCCCACCTAAGCCACGACAGGCATCTGTTTCACAGCCAGTCACAGATATCATTTAATATGATATGTTCCCCAAATTATTGTGATGCTGGTTCACTATTACTACTGAATTTATGTGACCTTTCTAATTATTAAATTGCTCTGATAGAACAGTTTTACAGCAGGATTAATAATGTTCGTAATTTTTTTAAAAAAGGTAAGAAAATGCATAACTCGATGAAAGACAGATTAGAAAAGAAGTATAAGAAATGGCGCTCCAAATTGATCTGACCGCTGCAGACAACCCTGTGAGGTGGCCTTAGTGGGGTATATTGGTGGCAGTGCTGGCTAGGGGCTCCCTCCTGGCCTCTCCCCAGGTTTCCCTGAAGAACCCTCCACTCCTGAAAGAACCTGTTACACTTGTCTGCACTCTTCACTTGTTCCTGAAATACCAAGCCTGGCACGGAGGAGCACCCAGGGACTGGCGGCTGAGTAGCTAAATGAAGTGTGGCTTAGCCAGAGACTTCATGGAAGAGGCGTTTGCCCAGCTGCCGGCAGGCTTGTACAGAGGCCATGTCTCCACTGGCTTAGTCCCACTTCTGAGGACCTTTCTGGTCAAGTGAGCTGCCGGGTTGCACTGGTGCTGGAAGGGCTGGTGCAGGCAGGCCCTGTGCATCATCTAGGGGCCAGGTAGGCATGCTCATACAAGCTGGGAGGGGGTAGTGTCACCCCGTATTCACATCCCCCCACTCTCCCCGCACACGTCAGCTGCGAGGCAGTTCAGTGGGTCTGGACGGAAAGGCACGTAATTGGAGAATGAGAAATTTGTTTTTTATCTTGGCTGGGAAAACAGTGTGACTCTGGTGGCATCTATTTATTTCGTACCAGTTCTGCTTGCGGGCATTCTGCATTTATCTGACGACTGCAGAGCATTTTCTTCTCAAGGTTCATCTGACTGCTTTTTGCTTTTTTTCATCTTTTAGTACTGAATGGATCTAATTTCTGTACAATATCACGTTCATTATGCTGAAAATTGTGCTGTATTTAATGATGCAAGTAAATTGAAAATACAGACTAAAGTCTGGGAAAATTTCTCTCTTAAAAAAAATCACTTTCAGAATCTCAACTGGATTTCCAGAATTCATTTTCAAGTCCCTTTGTCCAACTTTCGGGAGCATTTTCAAACTCATCATCCATGTCCTTCTTTAGCCTC
The DNA here is from genome assembly GCF_000151885.1 of Dipodomys ordii. Lineage (NCBI taxonomy): Eukaryota > Metazoa > Chordata > Mammalia > Rodentia > Heteromyidae > Dipodomys > Dipodomys ordii. Next base: position 3,563,324 of record NW_012267293.1, on the reverse strand, counting down.
AAATGAATAGGAAAACTATTACTATGGTGCTTTACCGTGTTACCCCTGGGTTCTCCCTTCCAGCCAGTCCTTGTGGGAGGTGGTAGCCAACCCCTGAGTGCAAGAGGACCCCGCCTGGGTCTCTCCAAGAAGTGTCATGTCAGCTATAAGAAAACATGTGCAAGAAACCTCATGAAGTTCCTTCTTAACTCTCCCAGCCAGTCAGAAGATGATGAAGCCAGGAGAGGAAGCGGCAGGCGCCTGATGGTGCCTGGCATTGTGCAACCCCACCAAGCACAGAGGAAAAGTCCATCTCTTCTTCTTTCTTCAGCCTATTGCTCCTTTTCTGCAAACGGGTTTGCAGGGGTTTCTGAAAAGTCAGTGGCTCTCCCCAGATGTCATCTGGGGACTGCGGCTCTCTCCATCAGCATTATCTTCAATTGCTTCCAAGCTGGCCAAGCCTGCTGCACCAAGCAGGGGGGGGGAGGGGAAGGGAGGAGAGGGTGCGTGAGGGGAGACCACACAAGGATGCACCTGTCATGCTCAGCAGTCACTCCTGACCTCCTCAAAGGCTAGTTGAACCCCAATAAAGTAAAAAGATGTTCCATACATAGTTTCCTTGTTCCTATCAGCTAGTCAGCCAGGGCCGTAGTAGGAGAAAACGATTAAATAATAGTCATTTTAATTAAATATTAGGCACATTTCTATGTGTCTTATAAGATCATTTATTGTAGGTTCTAAATCTAAGCATTACAGGCTCGTGAATCTCTGTATCATTTGACTTTCTTTTTACCAGGCCATTTCTTTGACACAGCCCGCTATGTCAAAATTATGGAAGATCTCCAGGTATCTATTGATCCAGGGGACATACTCATTTGTGACTCACATCTTCAAGAGTTGCATGTTGATTACTTTGCATGTCCATCAGGCAGAGGGCAGGGTCAAGTGCATGCTCACGCTGCCCTTCCTTAGGACAGACAAGCAGCCTCGGGGAGAGGGATGCAAGCTCCTATCTTGCAGGGCCCTCCTCCTACCTCCAATTCACCTCTGCCTTCTAGAAGAACACTGACTCCGCAAACATTAAACATACGTTTGTATATAGTTTGAATAATTGAAAATGATTCCAATAATAAAAGATATGCATGCTGCTTTCCTGACTATGAAGGTATATATCTGTGTCAGGGCCACATGCCTACTCATCTCAATTATCTCAATTATTTTCTTATGCCTGGTCTAGTCCCTCCAATTTCAAGCCTTGCTTTTCAAGAGACATAAGGTTTTTTTTATACATTTGTTGAGCATGTCATTTTATAGCAATTCAACTGTGGTAGATATTCCAAAGATGTCTGTGTCCTCATCGCTAGAACCTTCACAGCAAAATGACCGTACCCCAGTAATCAGATTAAAGAGCCTGAGATCAGCAGGGTCTTGGATTATGCACAAAGGAGGGTCAGTGTGAGTCCAGAAAGTCAAGGACAGAATCAGTGTCACTCTAACAGCAGAGGCTGGGGCATCACTTTTGGAGGAGAGGGACGTGAGACAGGAAAGGCTGGTAGCCTCTTGAGGTTACAAATGGCAAGGAACGTAGATATCCCAGGTCAGGCCTCCAGAAGCAGCATGGCCTTGCCCAGACCTTGATCTTAACCTGTCAAGTTCACCTTGGACTTCTGCCTTCTTGAGTTTGAAGCCAGTGAGAATTCTATGTGTTGCCACTGGAGGTGAATACCCCAGGGGTGGGTAGATTGGCTCTTTGAATCCAGTGTAGCTGTGCTGACTGCTTTGCTGTTTCTCTAGGCCCCCGTGCATGGTGGGCACCGGGGGCCCTGGCAGCAGCCTTCCTGCCCTTCATCCCCAGGGGAGAGAGCTGGAGGCAGTGGTGCTGAGCACTTGTGTGTCGGAGCGATGCGAACTGACTCAACTCTGAGAATGAAAACAAGAAAGTTTCCTTGCCTCTTGAGGAGATACAAAAGGAAAATTTTGTTCCCTTTTCTCTGCTTTTGGATGTTTTGAAGCTTGTAGTTTTGGCAGCTGTTCTGCCATAGGGAGGGGAGCTGACTCTAGAACTTTCAGCAGGAAATGGGAAGGAGGAGGGGCAAGGGAAAAGTGACTATGAACAAGAGAAAGTGAATGAAAACCAAGAATCATGTCCATGATATAAATCAAAATAAAAACTAGAAGGAAAATTAATTCCAATAACTTACATAAAATAAACTTTTTGTTTGTTTCTTGGTTTGTCTTTTCATAGTTCTACATTCAGTTCTTTTTACCTCACTGAGAGTAAAGGTGATAAAATCTTGTTCTGATTATAAATGCATAATGTAACTAAGTCTAGGCTTCCATGACCTGGGCCATTGGCGCCAGGTCTAAGACCCCAGCACACAGAGACATGCATGTGTTCACATGAGAAATGCATTCCTCCCTAGGTGTAGAATTATCCAATATTCTTCACAATGCAGTCTGTCACAGCACAAAGATTCTTAAAATTTCTGAGCATTTCTTGTTTCCCTTCATTCTGGGCTGTAAGAAAGAGTCAGACCATGACTATAAACGGTTCTGAATCTAATAGCGGCGGTGCTCTGGGAGCTGCTGTGGGCACCCTGTGGGTGATCACACAGAGCCGGGAATGGCGCGGGATCTAATAGACGTCATAAGCTGCGCCTTGTTTGGCACATTTTGTGAACTGGAAGTTCAGGAAACAAAATGAAATCAAAATCTCCTTTCAGCTGAGAAAAGAACAATGAGTCTAAGTGAGTTAGGATTGATGAGTGAGCAGCTCAATCACTTTCTGCCTTTGGGCGAGTCATTTTCCCCAAATGAAATTCTGGGTCTCACTTGAGAATCAAAAGGAGATGGAAATGAAGGATTTAAAGTCACACAAAATGACCTGTTATCCCAGATGACCAAATCTAGGCGGTCTGAACCAATACTTGCTTGGCGTATTTTAGAAATTTCTAGAAACCCCACTGGACTAGAAGATGCTCTGGTCTAGTGGAAGTTAACTAAGAACAACTGTGTTCATTTACTCCTTGTTGCATCCATCCGCCAGCTATTCAAATCTCTATGACAGACCCTGTGCCACATAGAATATAGGGTCAAACAGAAATCGGAGGCAGAGGTTTAATGAGAGGTGAATTGCAGACAAGTCTGTGCCTGCCTTTGTTCTCTGTGTGCTGGTGATGGGAGTAAACATTCTCGGTTGTCTGTGGCTGTTTTCCTGTTGCTCTAGAAACTCCATTCCCACTGTAGGAAGCTGGGATGAGGAGGGAGAAGACAACGACTTGGGACCTATCCTGTGCTATCCCTTCACTTCCTTGCCTCTCCACAGTGGAGGGTGCAGAATCAGCTTCTTGTTGTCCTTTCTCTCTCCGATAGCTCTCAGTTTGGAAAAGTCATGGATCTGGAGTAGAGGCCTCTGTCCTTCTATCTTGAGACTACCATGGCTGGGCTGGTTCTTTGTTCTCTTTCTGTTGGTAAAATCCAATGACTATTACTTATTCTTAGCTACTGGCTGACTCCAAAGCTCAGTTTATGTGGGCACTGGAGACTTAGCAATGTGCCATCCTGTCCCTACCTAAAAGTGTTCACCTCTATTGCAACCATAGCCTGTACTCTAAGGAAGAAAGCGCAGCCTACACCCTTTGCCCTCTGGTAACATGCTCAGGCATCTCAGGACTCTGCTTCACTTTCCCTCCATCTACAACATGTACAAGTGGACATGTGTGAACATGCATGCAGCTTCTACCATGATGGCAGTGCTGACCAGTGGAGCGTGCTCACTTTGTCCTGTGTCCTTTCTGTGTTTGTGACATACTTCTTCCTGATTCCCCACTCTAACTAGAAAAGCAAGAAGGGACTTAATCCATATGGAAGGATAGTTAATCATTTGTGTACACATTTAATAATTACTCACAGGATCATGATGTGTATAATGCTATTATAGTAAAGTGGCAACAACAATTAGCATGTACTGGGCAGTGTTCTAGACAGTTTACATGAATTAGCCTAGGAAGTGGCACTGTGGCTCAAGTGGTAGAGTGCTCACCTTGAACTGAAGAGCACAGGGACATCACCCAAGCCCAGAGTTCAAGCCCCATGACTGACAAAAAAAATTCATGAATTAGCCTATTGTATTCTTTACCATGGATGGTTGAAGTATGTGTTGCTGGAGTCCCTGGTGTAATGAGGAATCTGATGTTAAACATATGTATGTGTGTGTGTGTGTGTGTGTTTATCTATCTATCTAAAAAACACAATATAACTTACTTGTGGCAGGGACACTGCTTGGACTTAGGCTCCAAAATCTATACAATAAACTATGTGCTGTTTTGTGTGAAAGCTAGAGCTTTTTCATACGATTTCGTTTTAAAAGATAAACATGAAAAGAGAAAATCCTCCTCGAATGCTGAATTTGAGGATGTACCCCACATAGAGGGAGACACAGTGCAGCCGGAACCTTGGACATGGGGTAAAGGGCCATAGTGCCGCTCCCAGCCCCTGAGGCCCGCTGAGTGACTTGAGGGTGGGGGGCAGGGGCTGTGCAGGGAGGCCTGGCTGCACCCTGGAGAATGAGCAGGGAAGGAGAGGGGCTGTGCTGGGGAGAGCCGCTGAGAATCAGTTCCCTGAGTTGTTTATGCATGCGACAACCTCTGTCCCATGAGCTCATGCTAACTGAAGAATGAAATACTGGGTAGAAGCTGACTGGGGCTCGCATGCAATGAAGGTGACAGAAGAGAAACAAAGTTATAGCCACAATACAGGAGAGGCCATGCCAGACACACTGGCACAGCCCAGCACTTCGTTCTCCCTAGAGAGGGCAGGCCAGGCTGACAGAGCGGCCAGGCCCAAGGACACTTGAGCACAATCAGATGTCACCAAGTTTGGAAAGCATAGCATTTGAATTTGCAGCGTGTATTGTACTATAAATCACAACACAAGTGAAGTATTTTGTGAGTTTGACAGCTAGCTATGCTAACAGACAGTGGAATGGGCATTCGATAACCAAGTAGCTCTGAGCACTTCATTTCCTCCTGCTGCAGACGGAGTCTAATGAGCACCTGTATGACAGGTGAGATCAGGTAGCAAAGGTGAGCACACTGCCCGTCCTCACAGAGTGTGCAAAGGACCTTCACGTAGTTTCTGCCAGCTGGAACATGTGAGCACAGCTGGATTTATGTAAGGTCCATGGAAAACTAATCATCAAAGGCATCAAGTATGGCCTAGAGAGCCCCAAAACAAAGGGAACGGGATGAAAGAAGATTTTTTTTTGGTGGTGGGGGGGAGGATGAACGGTAGGGCCTGCTCCTCCCTGTCACGCACTTGGGGCAGGTCTGCAGTGGAAAGATTGGCACCTCAGCGTAACGAGGCCTGGAGAATCAAGCTTTCCTTCTGTGCTCTTGCAGTCTCACTGCGTTTGAGGAAGTCCAGGCTAAGATGTAGCGTGCTCCTCACAGCGCATAAACAATGCACAGCAACGATGACTTAAGATGCTTGTTTTACAAATTATCACCTGGTGTACTGATTTTCCACTGTGTCATTGGTAGGTAACATTAAAATATCAAAATAACTTCAATGAAATTATTGTATTTGCTATTAAAAAATAATGAAGTTGGGTGCCTGAGACAAGGTTTAACTCTGAAAGCAGAGGTCATGTCACCCAGACCCCAATGGGCCAAGGAGGTCCCCAAAAGGGAGAGAGTTTGGAGTACTGGGTTCCTGGCGTTCTCATGGCGAAGAATCCCAGGGTGGAGGTAGTGTGCAACACAGCATGTTGGTAAAGCAATCAAAGCACTTAACAGGACACACCAGCATGGGTGCAGGAGGCAAACAGAGGCCCCAAGTACTCTGACGTCAGCAATGTTTATATCAGGTAAAATAAGGCAGGGGTAACTCAAGTACTGTCCCATTGTGCAAGGCACCCGGCTCAATCCAGTCTTGCTGACAGTATTGGTTCAGCCTAGAGATATTGAGTCTGAGAAAATAGTTCTAGGTTCTAATACCATACTTCTGCCTTTTGCCATGTTTAATGACCACCCTTCCTAAGAAGGAGTGGCTGGACCACTTGAAGGTGACCTGCTTGGTCCCTAGGCACAGTGATCAGTAAAAGCCAGGATGAAGTTTGGGGGCGGGGGGGGGAGGGAAGGTCACCTCTGCATTGCTCAGTGAAGAAGTGTAGCAGAAAGGACACTTCCTTTGAGCACTTCTGGCCAAGTTGAATGGAAACACAAAGTCTTAATGAATTCCTGGTCTCTGTTCTTTGGGTCCACTATCCCTAGTCTACCCTGCCTCAGTTCTACTGAACACATGTTTTCACTTAACATTTGGCAAATGGCTTAATTAATGCAATATCTGTAAATTTTATTTTTTAATAAAATATTATTTAGGCACTTTATATACATATATGTCAGTTCATTAACACAAACTATTTATATTATAAAGATGATGTACACAGGGGTTACAGTTGCATAAGTAAGGAAATGAGTATAATTCTTGTCACACATTGTTATCCCCTCCCTTGTTTTCTCCCGCTTTCCCTCCCCCACACCTCTCCTTCCCCCGCCCCCAAGTTGTAATGTTTATTTTCAACATAGTATCTTGTGAGTATCACTGTTTAATTGGTTCACCCTTTGTCCTTCCTCTCATCATTTCTGTGATTCCCCTTCCCATCCCCAAATCAGATAAACTTATATAAACAAGACAAGACTCTTGTACTCAAAAACACATTTAAGAAAGTACAACATTATTTATAAACATGAGAATGTCATCATTTTGTGTTCTCACTCCCTAGAATTTAAAACTTAAAAGTACGATGTCACTAGAAGGAATTGAGAACTGTGTCAGAGCCCCGACCCCCGGCTGGTGTTAGCGTATGCCCAGCACCCTGTGAGCTCTCAGTTCTGAATCCATCACAAATGGCTTTAAACCTAAGAACAGAAGTCCAGGAGCCATTTTTTTTAAATGGTAGCTTACCAAAATAGAACTTTTTTTTCTCTACCCAGTAAAATTTAAAGGATACAGTAAACATGGAGAGCGAATCTGATAGTGACAAGTCCCAGAGTTTTGGCACTTGGCTGTTGTGCACTGGTGCTCTCCCATAGTCCAGGCGCCACCATCATCAGCTTTCACAATCTCCGGCTCCCTGCAGCCCCTGAGAGGCCGGTGCTGCCACTGCCCTGTGTTCCAGGGGAGGAAACTGAAGCACACATGGGAACCTGGTCTGGATCACTGTGAGGGCTGAGGAGCTGGGAGGAGCCTAAGTGTGCACGTCTCTTTGGCCTTCACTCAAATATTACTTTCAATAGTTACATTATTTTAGCTACGGGAAGTGGGAAGAAGAGAAAGAATTGATGTCACGTGGCGCATGCTGTCTCATTCCATCCCTCCCTCAGGAGGCTGCCATCAGAACCATAGCATCACCGATTCATCCTTGCAGCAGATTTAAAGCAATCGATCCAAGGAAATAGGTCCTACTCCTCTAATCACTGTCTCCTTCTTTGCTACTCGTGACTCCCCTCACTCCCTAGGTCCCAATCTGACTCTATCACAGCAACCAGGTTGTTTACATTCCTAATTTGAAGAAATTCCAAGTATAAAGAACTTCAATAAATTAGAGCCTATCTCTATAAAATACATAGAGTAACATACATGTCGATACGAGGAAGACCATACTGCTATGCCCACATGATCCGCAGCATCTGACTCAGTCCAGTCCTGACCTGCTTAAATCTCCTCACTTGGTCGAGTGTCTTCACCCTGTCAGTGAGTGTCAGTGGCTGAAGCTTGTCTTCTAAACCTATGTTGTAGGTTTAGAATAGGAGAACTACAGTTCAAGGAGAGCCTGGGAAAATGTTTGCAAGACCCACTTTTAATCTGTAGTTGAGCTTAGTGACACATTTCTGTTATCCCAAGTTACATGAGAGGCTGAGATGGGAGGATTGCAGTTCCAGGTCATCTGAGGCAGAAGGGTCTGAGAGACTCTGTCTCCATGAAGGTAAGCAGAGGCAGGGGCCCACATCTGTGATCTCAGCAAGGACGGGAAGCATAGAGACGCAGATAGTGTCTCGGGAGAGGGCCTGGGCAGCGCCACTCTAGAAACCACCAGTGATTGATGCAGCAGCAGAGGGGCAGCCTAGAAAGTACAAGGCCCTGAGTTCAAACCTCACCAAAACAAACACAAAGGCAGAACTTTATCCAATTCAGGGACAGTCTTTGTAAAACAATGTGATATTTTACAACTAATACCAGTGGTAAAAGTTACTAATAGTGTGTTTCTAACTGTCTTAATTCCTAAAACTCATCAGGACTTTCCATTTTTTGCTTCTTTATTTTTTTGAACATTTGCTACCCCAGAATACAATTGTTCCTTCTTTACTTTTGGCCGCATTATACTATTTTGGCATTGTACAGGACTATAATAACGGAAAGAGAAACTTTAAGGATGAATTACTATATAACTCTTGCTCCTTTGTGTGTCTCTCTGGGTAAAATAATACTATTTTTTTAAAGTTTTAAGAAATTCCTTTAACTCAATGGCCAATGATGGATAGTTGGGATGTTCAAAGCTACAGAACATGAGACCTTCTTTTTTATTTATTACACCTGAAAGTATCACTCACTGACTGCTACTGCTAGGAACATACAATTTCTGGATAATAAAGGTTAAGTGTGCATAAATTCCAGATATGCTTCAACTGACCTTTAGCTGTCTTGTTAGCATTTTGACAGAAACTTAAAATAAGGTTATTCCACAAAATAATTTAATTCTCCATTCCCAAGTTCTGATTTGTTACTCGGTAATTAATATCTTCCAGCCATCAGCGTTTGTGGCAAAGCGGCGAGACATCGGGTTGGGGAAGACGGGGCTGACGCGCCGTCCTTCCATCTGGGAGCCTGGTCATCCGCAGAAGGCCGCTCCTCTCTTGGCTGTACATTTGTCAATCATCTTTCGTCCCTTTCTCCATACAGTCTTCATATCACTTGTTAATTCTGTGATTTTTCTAAGCATTTTCTCAGTAGGTGTTAATTGTATTTTGGCAGGTTATTCTCTTTAGTTCATTGGTTATTATTTAGCAGTATTTTCTGAGCTCTTCGACAAAGGAGACATGTTTTCTGATTCTCCAGGCACACTGCATGGACAGCCATGTCATCCTCAAGTGTGAGCTATTTTCTGAACGTGAGCCGCATTCGCTGGAACTTTCAGCAAAAGGAGGGGAGGAAGTGAGGGCCTGCGTCCCCTCTCCTCTTGGCTGACCACGGTGGAAGTGATGGCAGTGTCCCCTGGGAAGGGACCTCGTTCCTCTCACTTACCTGTGCACACACTGTTGAAATACCATCCTGTGTGTGCAGTTCAGCACGCTTGGCTCTGGTGTAATCACACGGTTGGACTCAGCTTTCCTGTTACAGTATTTTTATATCAGTGGGGTTTAACTGTTCATCTGGCTTCGGTGCCAACGTAATGTCAGCTCTGTACCCTAAGTTAAGTAGCTGCTCTTACTTTTCTGTTCTTAAAACCAGTTCTTAACATCTTGTCATTTCTGTAATGATTTTCTCTTTGACCTAGGAGTGACTCCGAGGTGTTTCTAGATTTCTAAATGGGTGAAAATTAAAAGTACGGCTGGGTTTTAGCTCATGATTTTTTATTTTATTTAAGATTTTTTCAGAAAGTATGACATGTAAAACAAACATTCTTGAGGGTCCTTTTGTGACTTCGTACATAATTCACTTTCCTAAACTACTCCACCTATACTTGTGAAAACCATGTTTTCTCTGTCTAATGCCCACAATGTGGATTAAACTTCATATTTTTAAATTTTATATGGGAAAGTAAACAAATTAGATGAATAACTTCAAAAGCTAGGAAAGCAATGCGAAGAAGGTAACTAACCTACCAGATATTAAAATGTGTTAAAATAGTTGTGATAATTAAATCAAACTAGTCCAGGTTCATGAACAAGAAAGGCAGGCCAGAAAAACGGAATAGAATACAACATCAAGAAACAGGCATGGTGACAGGTAGGCCTCCAGGCTCTGGGGTGTTGTGGCCAGTGTTTATGGTGACGGGGAGCTATCTAGCGAGGCATGCTAGCCCCCTAGCAGGCCAGTTGTGTACTGGGAGCACATCACAGCTGAACAAACACATCTCACATCAGGCTAAGGTCGCAAATAAATGGTTTCAAATGTATAGAACCCATAAAAAAACACTTGAGTAAATCATGACATATGATCTTTCCTAATTATTGCTATTTATTGTGCCACAAGTTGGGAACAAATCTTTCGAATGATGACTCAAACTTCAGAACTCACAAAAGATTAATAACTTCAAAAGCATAAGAAAGCTTTGCACAGCAAAAAGAAAAAAAATGTGAGAACTCCTAATACACAAAAGACTAATCTTCCCCAAAGAAAAGAATTATACTAAGGGAGAAAAAAAAAGCCATTGCCTCCAAAGAAGAAAATGGCAAAGGATGTGAAAATACAATTCACAGAAACGGCTGTACAAATAGCTTTCAGAAATATATTTAAAGGGTGATTATTCTCACAGTAGCAGCAGTGTAAGTTAAGGCAACATAGTATTACCTAGAATATTGTTCAGAATCACACTTTTACAGCATTCTCTCTGGATAAACAATGGGAAAAACAGGCACTCATGTTTTGTTGATGGGAATGTAAGTTGGTAGCGACTCTATGAAGTACCACTTGGCAAAACTGTCAAAACTGAAAATATACACACACTTTGTTAAAACATTTCCTCTCCCAGGAATTTATTCTGCATCATGCTTACTATTTCTTTTTACTATACCTTTATTTTCCACCTTTCTCTGTCAGTTTTAGTGTGCCCCTTCTAAACCAATATATAACTAAAATGCATTTTTCTTTTTTGACAATCTGCCTTTTAACAGAGGACTTAATTCATTTACATACTTGGATTGCATATATGTATGTGCATATATACATATATACATATATATGCTGCTCAACTATTTGTCTCTTGCATCTCCCTTCTCTTCCTGAGTTCTACTTACTTTTACATAAACATTATCCTTTCATAAGAATGATCTGTGGGTTAGGAGAAAAGCCTTCAGAATTGGTCAAGGGCATTGAATTTGTCTTTATTTTTGAGCAATGGTTTCACTGATTTACATTGTAGATGAATAGCTTTTGTTCTTTCAACCAGCTGAAGAATTTTATCCCTGTCTCTTGGCTTCTATCTTGTTAATGAGAGATAAATTCTAATTATCTTAATCTTTAAAAAGATTAAAACTTATGAAAGAAATCTAAAAAATATGAATGTCAATCTCATGTTGATACTTCAGATGTAATCTGTCTTTTGTTTCTGAGTTGCTTTCCCTTGTCTTTGAAATTTAATGTTTTTTCTGGAAAATGTCCAGAGCCTCATCTTCAATATGAAGCCTTATGTCTTTCTTCAGTTATGGAAGGTTCTTGACCATTATTTCTTCAGATACTCTCTGTCCTCTGCTCTGCAGCCCCTGAGAGACACATGAGATCATCTGGGACGGGACTTCGCCATCTTTTCTGTTGTGGTACCTCCACCTGCACTTCTGAGTTGGTCCTGTTCTCCACCTGTGACTCATCCAGTGTTCTACCTGGCTGTTCTTTGCTGGGGAGACCCCATTGCCATGGTGGTTGTCATGTCTTTGTTTTGAGCTCATCTATGGCAAAGGCTACATTTTCTGCATCTTCCATATCCCCAAATTACACAAGTGTTGATGTTTTTGCACTTGCTTTCATTTGGACTCCATGGATTTCTTCACCATCATCTGAAACTTTATTTCTTGGTTTTAGATCATGTGGATTTTAATTTCTCAGAGGGGACTTTTCCATTGAGAGTTTGTCAAACATCAAGTTCTTTCTGCTCCAACAAATGAGTAGGAGGGGAACCTCTAGTCCCTTTCCCCGGAAGAGCAGCCCTTAGCCTTTAAGTGTCCTGGTTGTGTGCCAGGTGCCAGTTGTTCTATTGCTCCTGCAACTGCTCTGCTTTCCAGAGCTCTAGAGACAGGACAATCTCCACGCTGGACCTGACCTGCCATCTGCTCATCCCGGAGGTCACCTGGTAGCACCCAGGCCTCCCACTGGCTCCCCTCTGAGGCTGGATTGCAGCTTTATCTCTAAGCCCTCAGAAGTTCCTGAGCTCAGCTTTTCCTTCAGCACAGTCTGGTATTTTTAGAACTTGTCGCAGCACAGTTTATGGATTCCCATCACTCTTGTCTACAGTCTACTTCTTTTTTACAATAAAGAACATTTGTTTCATGCTACACAAAAAAGTCATATTTCTAGCATCCAAAAGAAATCTCATTTCTCCTGTTCAAGTTGTATCTTCAATATATTGAAAATATCAAATGACCTAAATTGTTTTTAGTTGCTTATCATATTGCATCTGTAACACATTTAAAAATAATGTATCTGTATGTGAAATGTCTTATACATCACATGCAGATAGTACTTAATGCCTACAAAATTTCTAAGTCATCTTCAAACAACTCAACAGCTGTGTCAAGGGTTTACAATCACTATTAAAACTTTATTTTAAAAATGCCATATGAGTATGTAACATATAAACAGGTAATTATATGTTCTCAGATTAGTTTATGATTCCAAACAGTATCCTCTGGAATAATTATTATAGAAGTCATAGTAGCAGATACTTTCAATGGTATTTTATTCACTAATCAGTGTAATGATGTAGAAAGCATAGAAAGTAAATCCCTGGTTGGAATTTTTAATAAAATCATTAACCTCATTGTGTTTCTGACCTTTGGATACAGAGTTACTATTTTACACATCTGTTATGAGGTAAAAGATTATACTTCTTAGACTAAATCAAGTTAGAATGTTATTGCCTTTGGCCAAAGGTCACTGAAAGATTTAGAGATCGACTTATAGGGTCTATGCTCTTTAAAAAGCTATAGAACGTAAATTTTTTTAGGATTTTGTGCATGAAAATACTTCATGTTTAATATCAAGGTAGTCCTTAATCAGCTATTTCTGTGTAATTTTACCTGATATTTCCTTTCATTCTATGTCTCACTTCAGTTTTCTTCTGATTCTAGATTTTATAGGTTTTGGAAAAAATTACCCAGTTTTAAAACTACTACTTTTGTGGTAATACTTAGGAAATATAAAGTATATTTATCACTGAACTAGTTACCCAAAAAGCAACAGATTTAAATGATTGGAAAACATTTATTGCTACATAAGCCTTAAGAATGACCTTTTTGTTTGTAAATCTAAAGGAACCCACGTGGTGAGTGATTTAGAAACCCTCTAGGAATGTGGGATGGTCATTGGGGGTGATGGTTAGCTATGCAAACATGGATAAGGCATCTCCTAATTTCTTTTTCAAATGTCAATCTTAGATTATTCTTAGAATCAACATTTAGACTTTTGAAATGAAGACTTCTTGTTATTATCGCCAGTATGTACATGTTGTAATATGTTTCCATTTTGTGAGACTGAGATACAGACACAAAAAGCCAATTAAAGCCAAATTGAGGAATGTATATTTCCAGGAGACCATCTTGATTTTCTATTAAAATATTCTTAAATTTTGTGGATTGTGAAAACCACTGCAATACCAACAAGAGGACAAATAAAGCACTTTACTTGAGGAATACTTATATTTGCAGAGTATATAAATTTACAGACATCCCATACTCCCCTGGGTGCTGGTTGACGGGAAAGCCTAGGTCCTCTGTGCTGGGACCTCTCCCCACCGCTGCTCCTCGGCTGAGCACAAATCTGAGAGGAACAGATCAAAAGGGCAGAACTGAAATCCCACAGGTCCAGTCCGAGCACTCACCACACACCCCTGGAGACAGCAACAAGCTCCTTGAATAGAGCTTGAGAAGGGTAATGAATTAGTGATACGGATTACGAGGAAAATCAAACAGGGATGAGGTGGTTGTAGGAAGTCCAGATAAAGGACTTTGAGGAGACGGAGAGAGCTGGAGGAAAGAGGAAGGCATGCCATGGAACCAGTTCTCCCTCCCAGTTTCCCTGTGCTGAAGCTCTAACACCCCACATACATGCCTTTGGGGACGCGGCTTACGCAGGGGTAGTGAAGGCTAAGTTAAAGTGTCAGAACTGGGTCTTCTTAAAAAGGTTGAGAGATATCTGCACCTCCGTCTGCCCCACGGGAAAGCATCTGAGCCTCTGTCTATCTGCACCAGGGGAGAGCACCTGAGGATACAGTAGAAGGCAGCTGTCCACATGCCAGGGCAAGCGGCCTGAGCACAAACACAGTGACAACGCATCTCAGGCAACTGTCAGGAGATAAACATCTGTGCTTTAAGCCACCCAGCTTCCGGCCTGTAGTTATGGTATCCTGAGCTGATTAAATGTGGCCATTCAAGGAAAGACCTTAAGGCAGAAGGAGTGAGGCCCAGAGTCTGAAGAGCGCTGTGGAAGCCTAGAAGGTTGTGTGAAGAGACTCACAACTAGATGAGGGTGGGGCTTTAACCGGAAGTGACAGGCGGGGAGGGACCAACTGTAAGGGTGATGGGGGGAGGAATTAGGGTGACACCCATCCTTGCCATAGAAATCTCCCAAGAAAAAATTTCATGTCAATCATCTTATTAGGAAATCCTTGTCTTGGTAAGACACCTGTGTTTGAGAATGCTAGAGAAAGATGAGGGATAGCTACAGTAGGACATTTCAGTAGTTGTCTTATCTCAAAAGTCAATGCAAAAACAAACCCAAAGTTAAAAGAAAACAACATAATCTACCTAACATAACTGCAAAATAGAAAGTTAACAGTAAATGAACAGCAACAACCAGAGACCGTAGGATGACAGAAGTTAAAATAAGAGCAGCTATAAAAGTAAATGTAGCAAACTATAACATGAAAATACAGATTCTTCTATCAGATGGAAGCACCAGATGTAATGATTTGACCATTATAAGAGACATGTGCAAAACTGCAACAAGGGACTAAATGAGAGAATGAGCAAAATATACTGAAGAGCTAAGTAAAAATACAGTCCTCATGACACTTTTATGATAAACTAAGATTACAAGGTAAAATTACAGATAACATTGAACCATTAGCAGCTGAATGATGTAGCAGTAAATATTTCAAAGTACAGAAAATAATGTTGTAAAACATCTCGAAGTGAACACAGATTCTTGAGAAAATTAATATTAAGTAGCTATCCCATATACTTTGGCTGAACAAGGTAAACTGTGTACATTTACAAGGTATATAAAGTATCTCGGAGGTGTCTGTACGCATTTAGAGTTGGGGTTCATTTTTCTAAGCTCTAGCTACAAAAGAGTACGTGGATCCACGGAGTCTTTCCTGGCTGGGCTTCCTCTTCCCTCTTGGTGTCTGTCCTTGTCTGCAGGAGTGTGGTAAATGGGAGGCTCACCAGCAGAGGGTAGATGGGCCACCTGCTGGGGGAGTACAGGACCACTTGATTTACTCAGTGGCAAAGTAGCTGAGGGAGCTTCTCCCTGTCTTGATGGGCTCCCCACTTAAGCAGACGGTGGTCTTTTGAAGGTGAGCACTCTGATAAGGGTTTGGAAGCTAGGGAAAATGGTGTGTGCACCATAGCCCTTATCCTGAGCAGGTGGTTGGCATTGTCTGTCTGAGTCTGAGTCCATTCCTTCTACCCTGACACCTTCCTGCCGGAGGGGGGCCAAGCGGATCTCAAACCAGGGGCCACCCAGGCAAGTGTAGGAGTTCAGACCCACCATCTATGTTCTCAGCTCTGATGTGGTCCGGTCCCCTGGTGCGTTGGATGGTCCTGAGGCACCAGAGGTGAGGGCTGTGGGGAGAGCAAGGCAGATCTTTGCTCTACCAGAAGTAGTCCAGGGGAGATCTGGTATGAGGGGCCCATCAGGTTCAGCCCGCTTTTTGTCTCCCCCCTTTTTTTCCTTGATGGCCCCAGGACCACCCGTGTCATCCCCACCCAGGGATCCTGTATGACCCTCGCAGCCCTATCCCACTGCACATTTCCCATCCACTAGGGTACGTTGTGTGGCTCATGCTGGCTGACACTGGCGTCCACATCCTCAGCCTTGTCACTCCACTCTGGCGTGTATGTTTCTCAGCAAACTGACTTTGGACTTCTTGACTCCTTTCCAAGATCACATGGGTACCTAATACTAAAAAGAAATATATCAATATGCTCCCAAAGTAGAGTCTCTGTGCGTTAGAGTCAAATGATGAAGATCTAAAGGGCCACCATTTCACCCTCCACACTAAGATGCTGAAAGGCCTAATGAGGGGCAGGTGTCTGGGTGCCTGAGCCCCTTTCCCCACCTGTGATGCACAGCTGTTCCCTGTGGCGGGGCAATGCCGGTTATTTTCACATTGCATTTCTTCTCTCTCCACTTCCAGGTAGAAATTGAGAAGCTGGATTACCACCATTATCTGCCTCTGTTTTTTGATGGGCTTTGTGAAATGACATTTCCCTACGAGTTTTTTGCTCGGCAAGGAATCCACGACATGCTGGAACACGGGGGGAGCAAGATTCTACCTGTCATTCCACAGCTCATTATCCCGATAAAAAGTAAGTGAACAGGTGAAAAAAGCGTCACTCCGTGTGCGCCGTGCCGCGTTTTGACAACTTGCTAATTAAGCAATAAAACACAACAGACTGAGGCCATCCCCAGGCTTTGTGGGAATTTTTATAAATTGCCTTATGAAAGCAGACAACCCAAATCTCGGAGAAAGGTCCCATCCCATAAGTGAGCTACATTGCAGGAAGGCCGCGCTGATTTAAAACGTGCATGGTACGTGACCTTGTGTGTACACTGCCTCTGACTCCCGAGTGAGCTCTAAATGGCACCCCTAGCTTTAAATGACAGTAGAAATTGACTGGCTTTTAGGTAGTGGGAGGCACAATTGTCAGGAAAGACATGTGGACTGGAGAAAAGATGAATTTGTAAGGAAAGGGAATTGTTCATTTGCGATAGGTTGTTGTGGTGACAATCTCTAGAGTAAAGTGGCCCCTGACTTTCTCTGGCTGTGACCCGAGCATCCACTACCTCCCACACAACGTGCCAGGCACCAGGGCCTTAGCTGTGTCAAGAAGCCCCTTCGCCAGCCTTTCTGAGGTGCCCTGTGAGCCTCTGGGCTCCGGCCAAGCCTGGGTGACTGGCATCCATCTTACTGCCATGGTAAGGGCAGCCCTTGGAGGGCCTGGCCCCTCACTGTTTCACCTCAGTCCACAGGCCAGCCCAGTTCCTTCACCCACCTCCATGCTGCTGCTGCTGCTTGTCCCAGCGCCTCTAGTGTGTCCCGCAGCATGGGAGCTGTGCTTTTTGTGGTCACTGATGATTAAAAGCAGAGTCTATGTCTCTGAACTCTCTGGGCACAAAGTCCCCACCTTTTCTCCAGCCTGCCCGGCATTTCCACCTCCTGCTCTGGGCCTTCTTACTCCATGGTTTCTAAAGAATGCCCAAGCCTTGAATCTTCCTCTCCCAATCTGCCTCATCCAAACCCCAGGATTGGCAAGTGGCCACTCACCTCCCTAGGAATCCAGGATCGGGGGAGTTCCCCGCCACCCTGCCCCCCCATGGTCTCAGGTGTGTTTCTGTTCACCTGGTCTGACCAAAATGAGAAGACGTGAGTTCAGGATTGGGTCCTTTCCTGGGGTCTGGCTTGTTTCATCATGCCATCCTTTAACTGAGTCGAGGAGAACGTTATCAGGATTCTAATAATGGTTTGGATTAAGCAGCATTCAGCCTCTGTTCTCCCTACTGCTTTGGCGTCTTGGAAACTAGCTCTCCTACCTTGAAGACCTCCACACAGGAGTAACTTCCATGGTCTTTTTTTCCCACCGAGACAGGGAGCAGCACACCAAACCCAGAGCCACCTGATTGGAAAAATATGGGGCCCGAGAAGCATGCTCTCCTAACAGGAAGCATCTGACCAGCAGCTAGCCGCCTCAGGCACCAGCTGGGCCGAGCTGAGGGTGGCTTCAAAGAGGCCTCAAGAAGGAGATGGAGCACCCAAGCACATAAAGACTTTTTCAAATGTGCTTTCTCCTCTGGAGAAGCTAAACTCCAGTGGCAACAGTTACCTTTCTAAAAGATGAAGTGCACACTGCATTGATAAACAGAAAAGGGCCAGAATGTTCTCCCCAGGAACTGCCTGTCCTTTTCCTCTGTGCCCACCAGAATAGCAACAGCAGCCTGACCTTCTCTAAAATAAACACGTCGCGCTAGGCTTGTCTGCTTTCCACAAAACCCCCCACAGATCCCCAGTGAAGACACAGACGGAAAGAGAAAGGGGTTGCAAATATTTAGATTATAGTTTTTAGAATTAAAACATATTAAGTTAGCAAGTGACAAGCCAAGGCGAAATGACTTTGAATTTTCTTCAATCTGTATTTTGAAATCACATGAATGAGTTATGAGAAGAATGATGTGTTATAAGGAGAAAATTGACAGCACACACATGCTAGCAGTCGTGTGCTGATGAGAGAAAACATTATTAAGAACTCAGTAAACCTGATTTGTCAGGGCAAATTAACTACATATGAATCTGGTCATTTCCGGTTCCAGCACTCAGGACAGTTCATCTCGGTTGGATCTCCTTGCTTTGGCTGCCTGTTCTTTCCTGTACACTGATCCTGACACTAATCGGTGTCTCTCTTCTTAATCTGTCTATGTTACTAAAAGCCAAACTTCTCTAGGGAAGAAATGCTGGTTACTATGTAAGACCGTGTAGCTCCAGTATGCTCTGAGAAATGTTGTGTGCACAAACTAAATCTCACAGGTAGAGTTGAGCATGACCAACTGATTTAGAAGTAAGTTGATGTACATCTTTCAGCTGTGTGGACCAGATTTTCAAAAGATATTATCAGAATACTATTTACTTTATCCAGGGGCAAAAATTAACCTCCCCAGCACCAGCAGCAGTTCTAATTCATTTCTGCAAAAGCAGCATAAAGTAGATCAGCTCAAGGGGAGGAGAGAGCCAGGCCACCTGGAATTGATGCCAACGGACGGTAACAGAATAACCCTGGGGTGAAAAAAGGACATGTTTGGTAGCTCAAATGTTTCAAAAATGAAGAGCAAAAAATGCAACTGTCTATTCCCTGCTGCTCCATCATGCAAGACTCCAGGTCTACAGGGTGACAAGTGTACACCTATAGTCCCAGCTACTCCAGAGGCTGAGACAGATGGATCACGTGAGCTCATGAGTTTAAGACCGGCCTGGATGACACACTGAGACCCTGTGTGAAAAAGAAGAAAAGAGAGCGACCTCAGGATTTTTAATGGCCTAAATAGCACATGCTGCTTCTGCACCCTCCTCTGCCCTTCCACCTCCCGTGTACTACAGGAATGAACTTGGCTACTCGACGAGCCTGAATTCTGACAGCAACATTCTGGGGAAGAAGAGGAGAGGAAGGAGCTCTCTTTGCCATCTGACCCAGGATTTTAGATTTATATTTACTCTGTCTGGTCAGGAAAAAAAATGAGATCAATGTTGGGAAACAATGTCCAGCATCCATGTCAAGTGAATGTGGAAGATGACTCAAATCATGGCTGAGAGGACAGTGAAGAGCTAAGAGCCGCAACCTGTGACTTCTTCCTCACAAGCAAGAACAACACTGTGGCCCTGTAGAGCCGCTTGGAATAGTAATAATAACAACAACAATCACCCCACACAAGGAAGGAAGGATTTTACAATCACAGAAGAGACTATCTCAACAATATTTAGTAGAGAAACCAAGTCAAACATAAAAACTTGGAGGATTTTATTTGACATCCTGAGAACTCAGGAAGATGTGAAATCTGACACAGAAGCCCAGGTTCCTTAAAGGGAAAGTGGACTTATGCACATGAGCCAGTCTTGAATAGGATAGTGCAAGCTAAGAGGACCAGAGTAGCGCTGAGGTCTCCGCAGAGGAGAACAGAATCATTGGCATCAACTCAGAAGGGTAGGCGTAAGTATAGACTCTCTCCGAAGAGACAAGTAGAAAAGGAGAAGGTAAGAAAGGAGAAGAAATGGAGGAGCCAGGATCCAAATGGGGGCAGCAGCAATGAGTTCCAGGAGGTCAGGACAACAGGGACAGCCAGTAGCAGAGATGAAGGGAAGACCTCCCTGGACAGGAAGAAGGACGCTTGCTGTGCAGGCCCAGAAGTCCCACTGCAGTTGGAAGAAACCAAGTGCAAAGGGGCCATATCAACACACAGGTGCCCCCAAAACGAAAACCAATCAAACTAATATAAAGTCCTTCAAACATCTGCCCAGAGGAAAAAAAATGATGCAGGAGCACATTCCAGCCTGGGGCACTGTTGAGCTGTCGGCACTATTTCACTCCAGGCACTTGAGTCAGAATTGTGTGGTGTCAGTGCATAGCAGCTGCCTGCCCTTCACACAGCTTGGTGAGGATCTGCCCCAATGAAGACCTCGCAGCTTAGGAAGTGTGAGTGGAGGTCACACAGCCTGGATCTAAGTCTAAATAGTTGATGGAAGAGTTTCAAAACTGTGTTTGACTGAGGCTGTGGTTCAAGTAGTGGAGAGCTTGCCTAGCAAGTGTGAGGCCCTGAATTCAAGCCTCAGTAGCACTGAAAAAAGGGAAAGAAAGAAAGAAAGGAAAGGAGGGAGGGAGGGAGGGAAGGAGGGAAGGAGGGAGGGAGGGAGAGAGGGAGGGAGGGAGGAAGGAAGGAAGGAAGGGAAGGAAGGAAGGAAGGAAATGAGTGAAGGAGGGAGGGGAGGAAGGAAGTGGAAGGAAGGAAGAAAAGGAAGGAAGGAAGGAAGGAAGGAAGGAAGGAGGGAAGTTAGGAAGGAAAGAAGCTATGAAATATCAAAATAATTTTGTGATAATGAAGTCCAGAAAAGCTGGGTTCCAAACCTTCAAAGTGAATGGAGAAGATTAAAAATAGTTATAAAAATCTCTGTTAAATGGACAGAAATTACATAGACAGCAAGGAGCTAAGAACCCGAAGCACAAATTGAGATGAAGGATGTGAAGTCAACTGTATCAACTTATGAAAATTAACTTTCATATTGGTTCTTAAGCAGCAAAATACAAACCCAATTTAACCTCCTATTCATTAAACAAAATATTACTTAAGTATTTAAAAAAATAAAAGTTATATTGGGATAAATTGTTTAAAGGCAGGAGTAGTTATTTTGTTTTTAGTAAAGTAGAATTTAATGTAAAGAGATTTCAAGTAAATGAAGAGGATTTATACTGATAAAAATATTCACAAATAACTTAATCATCATGACCCTCTGTGTACTAAAAACCAAGGCATCACATTTAAAAAATAATCAGCTACGGACACTGATATTTTCTATCTCTGTAGGAAGAATAGACTTTCTCGTTTTTTGTCAATGCGCGCATGCGCACACACACACACACACAAAGTCTTCCTTTAAGAGGCTGAGTTTGGTGGTGCTTCGCTACATTGTACTGGTAACAATTCACCTCATTGTATGGTAACAATAGAAGCAAGCCTTGTCCTGCCTACACACACACATACACACACACACACACACACACACACACACACACCTACACCTTTTTAATATGAGCCACATGATGTTTTCCATTAAATCAAAAGGCTGCTATCATACCACTGTGATCACATAAATGTTATTCACTAGAAGTCTGTCTGCAAGAGCCACGCTTCTTATACAGCTTATTTCCCACGGCATCACTACTGTCTTTCATCTTACTTGCTTGCGTTTTATGTACTTCATAGCTTTTTTCCCAAATATTTGAAGATGTATTAAAAAAACCCGGTATTTTCCAGAAGTTCACAGCACCAGACAGCCAACCAAAGTGATTTCCCTTCCTGGAGATGGTGGGTCTTCCCGCCTAGACCGGCCTTTCCACGGCCCGACATGCCCTGGTGCTCCTGTGTAACAGACAACATCTTCCTAACCACCCATCTCATCTTCCTCATCCCTTTCACAGCGCATGTCTCACAGTAATTCCCTAAAATATGTGAAAAGTATGCCTTATTATCCTTACATTCTCCATCAAACTTGATCTTTCACTTGCCTACATTGAAAACTAATCTTATATATACCAGATCATATGTGTGTGTATGGACAATATGACTGAAGTATATGTATATGAGTTTATGTGGTTAAAACAAAACTCCTTGGACAATTAACTTGCACTTCAGCAAAAAAGAATACTAGGAAGTGGAGATGTGGTAGGTACTCGCAGGAATGGGTGGGTGAATGAAGATGGAGAAGGAGGCAGTTACAGTCAATGTACTTCATGTATGTGGGTGAAAATGGAACAAGGAAGCTTAAGGCTGGTTTGAGGAGAGGAAAGGGAGATGGTACTGAAGCAACAGGTATCAATATGTGTGGAGAGGGAGATGGTACTGAAGCAACTGGTATCAGTATGTGTGGAAATGTAATTGATATTTTTAAATGATGGGGAAAAAGAAAATATTTGAACTTCAGAAAAGAAATATAGGAAAGAACAGCGCAAGATAATCTGAAAAGAAAATCACTTTCAGTTAGAATGTAGAAGTTGTATCTCTGTTGTCTCCCATGTTATCTGTTATCTCTGTTATCTCTGATGTTTTGAAAATCTTGATGAAGCTTGAATTTGAGTCATTTACCTGTGGTCTGTCTCTCAATTTCTGAAAATGGTTTAGATCCTTATCATAGATGGTATGCAGTTTCTTGTTGGGATATCTTGATATGATTGGTTTTATCCCTTAATTTTTCTGGGAAATTTTAAGTAAGAGACACATGTCTTTTAGAACTAGATACTTTTCATCTATTATTTCTCTAAAGACTTCTGTCTGTTTTCTCTTCTCTTCTGTAATTTGTTTGTGATATACTGTACCTCAAGGGACAACTCTAAGTTATCTTTTTGTTCTTATTTTCTGTTTCTTGGTCCTATTGCCTGGACTTTATCTTCTAAAACTTTAATTGAGTATTTTAGTTTTATTATAACTTGTCTGTCTTCTGATGGTCCCTCTTAATTTGTATTTGTTTTTTTATGACTAGGATATGTTTATTCTCTTCTCTCTATGAATATTTATTATAGATTTCCAGTGCTTTTGTTTGTTTTTGAAAGATATTTTTTCTTTAATTTTGGCTTTCTCCCTTATATCCTTTTCTCGTTCATTTAAATTTTTTCTCTATTCTTTATTAATTAAATAAGATAACATACTGGTTAAGAGCACAGGAGCATAGGAACTGCTCAAGAGGCTGAGATGAGGAGGATCACAGTTCAAAGCCAGACTGGGCAGAAAAGTCCCTAAGAAAGTATTTCCATTTAACTAGCAAAAATGCCTGACTGAAGACATGGCTTAAGTGGTAGAGCACTCACCTTGATTAAGCAAGCTGAGCAAGGCCCTGAGTTCAAGCCCCAGAATGGAAAGAGAGACAGAGATGGAGACAGAGAGAGAAAGACAGACAGAGAAAGACATAGAGAAACAAACAGAGACAGAGATACAGAGAGACCACACACATAAAGTGGAATCAGATGCCCAGCTTGGAACCCTGGCTGCACCATGTATTTGCCATATGACCTTACACAGAGTTACTTTATTCTCTTGGACATCACAGCCTCATCTATAAAGAGTGGATAATATATATAATATATAATATACATTTATACTTTGTCATAGCCAGTCACAGGTTTTTGTATGGTCCATTTTTATTAAATCTTTCTCATTTTCTGTTTTATCTAATTATGATTTTTGATGCGATAGACTTCTCTGTTTTCTGTATATTGTTTGTTCTGCTCTTGAGATCCTTGGGTTGCATACGCACTGCTGGGGCCTCAGGGCAGTGCAGGGGTAGACCCCTGGCCCGGCTTGTGCAGGCCCAGGAGAGACAAACAGATAGACAGGCAGAGTACTACACCAAAAATTTACGTATTGTGAGATTTAGTTTTCATTGTTATTTAGTTTCTATGCATTGCTTTAAGAGAAAGAATATAGCCTGCCTGCGTAATGATGCTTTCTTGAAATACACAGGCTTCCTTGGGTTCTCAGAAACGCTCACTCAGTATCATCACCCTTCCATGGTGGATGAACAGAAGTGATGTTGTAGATGTGATAAGTGTAAGATGGTTTTATTGTGCCAAATTTGCTGCTATTGCTGATACGATTTGCAAATTACTTTTTCCTGATAGGCAGGTGAGTGACTGAAAAGATTATGTAGAAGTTCCCACTGGAACAAAAACCAAAACACCACCACTGCTTCAGTCTGAAAGCTTTCAGTGGGCTAACTGTTTTTTAGAACTCTCCATCAGTCTTCAACAACCTTGCAAAGCAGGGACCCTAGTTCCCACCCCTTCAGTGACACAATTGAGGGAAAGGAGGTTTAAGGACCATGTCCAGACTCTGGGGTCAGAATCTGAACCATGTCAGGGTGTAACCTGCTGCTTCTCCTCTTTCCCAAAGACCAGAAGTGCACTATCACACAGAGCACTTATGAAATTAACCAAGCCAGAGGACAGGCCTATAAAAATAAACTATATATATAACATATAAAGTAGAATAAAAAAAAGTCTGAGAACCATAAAAACAGATCAAAAGCAATTTCTGTTAGAAATCAACTATTAAAGCAATAACCAAAATATTTCTACCTATTAGAATAAATAGCCCTGAGCCAAATAAGAAACCTTAATTAAATTAGAAAGTTTATTAACTGCATAATAGCAAAAATATCACAAAAGAATTGTGCATTAAAAACAAAAAATCATAAGGGTATTACGGAGACTACATTAAAATATTGACTCTATGTGATATATTAAAAACATTCATTAGAGAAGTCAGGTATAGTGGCACATTCCTCTAATCCCAGCATTCAGCCTGGACTATAAAATCCTGTCTCAAAAAATATTATTGCTAGAAGGGCGCTGGTAGCTCATGCCTGTAACCCTAGCTACTCAGGAGGCTCAGACCTGAGGATCACGGTTCAAAGCCACCCCTGGCAAGAAAGTCTGTGAGACTCTTATCTCCAATTAACCACCAGGAAAACAGAAGTGGTGTGTGGCTCAAGTGGTAGAGTGCTTGCCTTGAACTGAAGAGCTGAGGGACAGTGCCTAGGCCCCACGACTGACTATATATAGAGAGAGAGAGAAAAAAAAATATATATATATATATATAATTGTTATTATTTTGAGAAAATATATACACATATATGTTCATATTTGTATATATATTTATATGTATACATATAGTACTAGATGTTTCAATAAGGAAAAAATATAACCAACAACATGTCCATATTTGTTAGTTATAGAACACCTCAAGAAAACCAAATGTATTAGGTTAAAAAAATCATAAAATAAAAAATATTTAATTGGAAGAACAACTAACTAAATGATTGATTCCTAAAATTACTAATAAAATTAATATGTATTTGACAAACTCAAAATAAAAGTGAGGAAAGGAAGAAATAACTGATTTGGGGAATGAAAGAAGGGTGGGAAATGTCACAAAGGGTCTCACATTGAAAATTTCTCAGAATATTAAGAATAATGTTAATTCTAAAATTTTTAAATTTTGATATAATTAACAAGTTACATTTGTTATATTTATCATAACTAACACCAGTACATTTCAAGTCTGCTCAAATACAAAAATAAATAGCAAATCAGATTCAATCAATAGTAAAAATCCCTCAAGAAAGATTGCTCAAATCCCACAAGGCTTTTCTGTTACATGTAAAAAAATTTCTATCTTGTACAATTTTTCTCAAAAAACAAATTTTTGAGCACAGTACCTCATGCTTCTAATCCCAGCTACTTGAGGCATATATATATATATATATAGAGAAAGAGAGAGAGAGAGAGAGAGAGAGAGAGAGAGAGATGATAATATATATTAAAACCCAGCCTCTCATGTTGATATCTAATTTTTAATTGGAGGCAAATTGTATTAGTCTGCTAAGGATGGAGAACTTTAGACAGCAGGTTAAAATGAATCTGCACAGTTGCAGGAAGAGTCCATAGAATTTGTTGGCAAGCAATGTCTCGGATGTAAAGAAACTAAATCCTGCCACCGTAGTATGGGAATGGAAAGCCACTCCCTGAGGTTGGCAGCTAAGTATAGGGCCATCATGCAAATGTGCTACAGAATCTATTCATGTATACTTCATGAATATTTCCTTGGGTTTTTTCCTAGTAGATAACTAATTGTTGTATAATTTTCCACTGTACAGATATTTTACATTTTATTAAAGCAAAATATTATTACTAGAACATTTAGGTAGCTTCTAATTACAAATAATGCTGTTTATTTCATATACCTCCATGCACTCTACATTCAACCTATGCACTCTATATTCAAGCCCCTCAAGACTTCTAGAATAAGTATTATAAGCATTATACAGATCTGTTTGGCTTTCGGGCATAGTCTTGCTAAGTTTGCCCTATAGAAAAATTGGAAGGATTTATAATATGCATCTGTGAAGGTACTTTTTTTCCCCAAACCTGTTCCTTTTATGAATGCTAAATTTTCAATGTTTTGCTACTCTATTTTATATATTTAAAAATATATTTTATAAAATATATAATTTATATATATTATAAAATATTTACAGTACATATTAATTACTAATGAGTCTGAACAATCTAGAACATTTGTTCATTGGCTTGTACACTATCTACTTCTATCTTTAGCCCATTTTTAATGAGAAGATTCATTCTTTTACTAGATGATGACAGCTATTTTTATATTAAGGATATTAATGTTTACAGAAAGTGTCAAAAATATGTTACTGAATTTCTTATTTGCTTTTCATTTTGTTTGGTATTCTGGTTTTAAAAGAGGAACTAGTGGAAATATTTCTGTGTTTTCTAACTCCCTAGTAGCAAACCATCTCTAATGGTAGAAAATGTTCTCACTTTGCAAAATGTCATAGAAATAATGGATTTTAGACCCAAGAAATCTGTACATGTAGTGTAAGCTATTTAAGATGAATAAATTTTATCACTTTGACATCAAATTATTTTTTTA
Organism: Dipodomys ordii; assembly: GCF_000151885.1. NCBI lineage: Eukaryota > Metazoa > Chordata > Mammalia > Rodentia > Heteromyidae > Dipodomys > Dipodomys ordii. The sequence goes on along the minus strand of NW_012267293.1, from coordinate 3,536,423 downwards.
TTTATTCTTCAGCAATTTCTCTATCTGTAAGCTCTGTCTTGTTGATTATACCTGAAGGCAGCAAGCTACACAATAGAAACCCAGCTTTCTGAATAGAAAGGTTTCAGGAAGTCAGTGGAGTCCTCATGTTCAGAGCCTTTCCAAACCTTAAATCTTGAGTTCAAAGTCTTCACTTACTTCTTGACAATAGCTTTCAAGCCCATCAACACAAGAATAAACACCTTCTCTTCTTTCATCCTACAGAATCATATTCTCTTTATATCTGTTAACATACTTTTTAAAAGGAAAATAACTTTTTTCTCAAAAAAATCTTTCTTTAATTCCATTGGGACAATAAGAACAAAAGACTTCCAGCTTAATGTTATAGCTAAGTTCTGCAGGAATTCAGAAGAAAATATAGAAACAGATGTGGAGATACACAAAAAGGGAAGAAGGAAGGAAGGAAGGATGGATGAAAGAGTCACCTGGTGACTCACCCCTGTAATCCTTGCTACTCAGGAGGCTGAGATCTGAGAATTGCTGTTTGAAGCCAAGCCAAGCAGACAAACCCAAGAGTCTCTTATTTCCAGTAAACTAACTAGCAAAAGGCCAGAATTGTAGTTGTGGCTCAAGTGATAGAGCACCAGCCTTGAGAAAAAAAAACTATGTACAAACACAAGGTCCTGAGTTCAAGCCCCAGTAGTAACCCAGTGTGTGTTTGCCTATATGCATGCATAAATGTGCAAATGCGTGTACACACACACTCCTCCTGATGACATTTAGGAGTTTTCACACACTCAGATTTATCTCTTAGCCACTGTGGAAATATCACAGCTAGCACCTGGTCATTCAGGAGCTCATAGCATTCCGTTTCAGCTGCCAATAAGAGGAAAATTTAATTTTGGGTTATTGTCACCCCAATAATACTTCATTAGGATGTGTCATGACCATATTAATTAATTTAATATCTATCCATATTGAGAGAGCTCACCAACGCACCCCCATGATTAAATAGCTATATATATGGCTTAAGCCTAACAAAAAAATAATTGTTCATAAATGAATACCAGGGTTATTTCTTAATCACTATATTCTGTATATCAGAACTACAGTGTTAATTTAGATAGGCACAGTCTAGGCTGTTTTATCATCATATTTAGGATACTCACGCTAAAGGAAGAGCCTGATAAGCTGGTGTTCAAAGTCACTAAGCCTCCTCAGAGAACTCTCCCGAGCCCTGTGCTGACAGAAACCTTTCCCGATACACACCCTGCATGGGAAATGGGAGCCCTGCACGCCCAACCGCACTCTTGTTTAGACTGAAGGCCCGCGTCAGCATCTCCACCTGCTGTTTCCACCTCTCATCATCCGTCATTACAAAGTTCCTAAAACTCTTAGCTAGGTGCTGTCGTGAGTCCTTTTTTAAGAAGCGAGGAGGGAAAAAGCATTAGGCAGAAACCCCAGACCCCCACAATCTGATCCTGTGTGACTTCAATAAGATGAGAATGACAAGGAAAAAGTACTATGGTCTTCATCTCCTGATAAATACACCTTACTTATCCACACTCTTACCATGCAAAAGTCAGAATCTCTCATTCCTGCTTTGATCCCTGTGTGTGGACAGTGCCGGGTGATATATTGATGATGACAGTACTACTTAGGGTCTCTCTTTCCTATCGGTGCTGTGATTCCAAGTCTCTCAGTGGAGTCTCATCAATGCAGACTGTAACATACCCCTTGTTAGGAAAATAAATGACTCCCTTCTCTTAGGGGTCCCACTCCTAGCATACTGTCCCTTCTCTTAGAAACTCTCCACCTAACAGCATCTGTCCATCCGGCTTCGCCCCCGTGGGGCTCCCACAACCCACAGCAGGCTAGGCACTGCTGTGACAGTGGCTTCAATGCCCTGCTCTTCTTAGGGGTACATACGGTATTTCCTTAGTTACCATCTTCCATGCTATGCTATAAACCCCAAGAGGTGGTCCCTCATCTGTCTTGTTCATTCCCCTCCCTGGAGCAGCAATTCATTCTCCATAAATATTGGATGGAAGAGCATTATTAGTAAACTGAGATGTGTAAAGCGCTCAGTTAAGTCGTGCGAGGCCGTTTGGTAACCAGTGGATTCTGGAAAGGGAGAGCGGTGGGATGGAAAAGGAGCCCACACTGACTACCACACAGGGGGGGCCTTGCGCCTCTCGCCTCGACCCGTGCCCCATGCCCCACACTTCACCGTCTCCTTGCTGCGGCTTTTAGACTCTCATACAGCATTCTATCTTTAGTTGTTTTTCAGAAGACACAATACGGCCTGCAAAATGTTTAAACGCTGTAATAGGAGCGTCTGAGTTACCAAGTTCTGCAGTTATATTTAGGTGGGCTCCCTGGGTAAAACCTCAGGGCCTCTACTTACATGTGTGTTTCCTTTCAAATGGAATGAGAAGCTGGTCTTAACTGGGCCAGAAGTCGTAGTGGCTGCTCTGAGGGGTTTCATACCCAGATCCCAGCTTCACTGCTGGAGGGGGTAGAGTTGACTGCACTTAATTTTTTTTCCTTTTTAGTTTTTCATTTATTTATTTTTTATTGTCAAGGTGATATACAGAGGGGTTACAGTTACATAAGTAAGGTAATAAGTAGATTTCTTGTCAAATTTGTTACCCCTTCCCTCATTTTTTGTGCTTTCCCTCCCCCCATTCCTCCCCATCCCCAATTTGTACAGATCATTTCCAAAATATTGTTTTGTGTTTATCGCTGTTGCCCTGCTTCTTTGTCTCACCATTCTGTTGCTTCCCTTCCCTTCCCTAATTCAAATAAACATATACCACACAGTACCAGGGTACCAAAATCAAATACAGAGACAACAAGGATATACCACAGGGGGAAGAACACACAAAAGAAACAAAAGTATGTTCATACAAGATGACACTAAGCCAAATGAACTCCAAGACATGGACACAAGAGGTTTTTCTTTGTGGCTGTTTTTAATGCATTTAATTTTCTAAGCTTTCGTGTGATTGCACAGGAAATACCTGTGAAACTACTAAGTGATTATTTATACTCTTAGACTTTGAGCTAAGGATTTACTTCTATTTTAGCTTACCCTAATTGTGTGCTCTATGTCTGGCTAGTTGTCCTTTACTCTGTAGGAAATGGAGAGGTCAGACTCCGAGCTCTGGGAATGGTGGTGAGATGCTTGCCTAGCTCTGGCAGCAGGAAGCCAGGCTGAGGGCAGGGGGATATCAGGAAGAAGAGATGCGTGCTAGCCTAGCCACACACACGTGCTCCGGTCTTAAGAGTCTCAAGGGCTAGGACAAAGAGGAGTGATCATGAGGACAGAGGCCCAGACTAGAGGAAAAGAGGGGAGGATGAGAAGCTGGGACTAGGAGAATGGAGGTGAAGATGGAGAGCCAGACCAGGAGAGAATGGAGGCCTAGACCAGAGATAAAAGTGGATGATGGAGGACCTGAGGAGGAGGAGGAGGGACAAGAGGAGGAGGAGACAGAAGAGGAGGAAGAGGAGGAGGAAGAGAAAGAGGAGGAGGAGGAGAAGAAGGAGGAGGAGGAATGCCCATAATGAAAAGAAAAACAGATGATTTTGCAACTTGGGGAATGAGAAATGACTGACTGGCTTTAAACAACTTGGGAACCAGCTAGGTTGTATCATTAATAAATTCAAGAAATATAAAATAAAGGGAAAGCTCACTGAGGGAAATATATCTTTAGTCTACACTGAATTTGAAGCTGAGAGGAAAGACCAGAACTTTCACGAATATGAGCTGAAACTGCGATGCCAAAAGTTTCTTCCAGTTGTGTTCACCAAAGCATGATTTCTTATGATAGTCTGGTTGCCATTTTTCCTCCGTAAGTGACACATGATTTAAGAGCATGTCGCTCTTTTTCACTAAGAAGTGGAATGGGTGCCAGGAAAGTTCACAAGCCAGAGTCAGATGCTAATTCCTCACCCCCTGCATTCCCACTGAAGCACGCCTGCAGAGGAGAGCCTCCCAGGTTACCTGGCAATTCGTGCCTTGTTCTTTCTTTGAAGAACAGCTCGCTGCTTGGCACTCAGAGCTGCTCTTTAAAATTGTATTTCCCTCATAGTTATTGTTAATTCTTTCTAACTGAATACTTAAAAGATTTGGTTTTCCTCTCACCTTTTTAAGAATTGAGATACAGTCTATGATCTGTTTACCGTCTACCAAGAATATTCATTGTATTGTGAACCAGCCTGAAGATTCTTCACACAGCCATCTTGCCCAGCCTGCCTTTCCAAAATTACATTTTGTTCTCTGATAATGGCTTTAAGAAGAGCTTGGATTGATCTCTGGCCATAAAGGAAATGCAAATCAAAATAAATCTGAGATTCCATCTCACCCCAGTTAGATTAGCCACCGCATTGGGAATTCAACACATGCTGGCGGGAATGTGGAGAAAAAGGAAGCCTACTGTACTGTTGGTGCGAATGTAAACTATTACAACTGCTCTGGACAGCAGTCTAGAGGTTACTTAAGAAACTAAACATAGATCTGCCCTATGACCCAGCCCTACCACTCCTACACATCTACTCTGAACATGATATGGATATGATAAACACATCTGCACACCCATGTTCATTGCTGTATTGTTCACAATAGCCAAGTTATGGAAACAGACCAGATGCCCTACAATAGATGAATGGATCCAAAAATGTGGAATCTATACACAATGGAATTTTACACCGCCATTAGAAAGAATAAAATAATGTCATTGGCAGGGAAATGGATGGAACTAGAACAAATCATGTTACATGAGGTAAGCCAAGCTCAGAGAGATACACAGCACATGTTCTAGCTGATAGGTGGAAATTAGGTTGATCTAAAACACACTGGGATATGACAAATTATACAGGATTCTAGATACTCACATACAGTGAGACCAAAAGAGAATACTATTATGAGAGAAATACAAAGGCGCAATACATATATTGAATGAATAATATACATATTGAAAGATACTAATATACATATTGAATAACATACTTATTAAAAGAAATTCTAATATATCAAAACAAGAGAGACCTGTCCTTTTTTTAAAGTTTTCATTTTTTGATGACGTTGTCTTCTTTACCTTATGTAGGGGGTATTCAAGTGTGTCTTCAGAAGGGTTGTGGGAGGAGGGTACAGAGCTTGAAGAGAAAAGGGTGAAAAAGTACAGCAGTGGAGCTCACTGGACACTGATGGAAGTGAACTACGCAACTCGTGGGTGGAGATGTGAGGGAGGGACTGGGAGAGGGGGGGGAACAGAAGACACCGTACGAAAGGAAATGTGCTCATTACCTGATTCATGTATTTGTAATCCCTCTGTAACTTCTATAATAACAATAAAGTAAATGAGTAATTTAAAGAAAGAATAGCATGGACTTTCAGCAGAAAGAGGTGATTGCCTAAAAAATGTGTCTACTGCCAACGGCCTCTGCATCCTCGAAACCCAGGTACACCAGTGGTTCTTAACCTTCCGTTCCCACTCACACCGTCAGCCCCTTCTCTGGAGGGAAGACAAGCTGAAGTTTGGTGAGGAACGACTTCAAGCTGGGCAGTCATGAGTACTGGCATAGCGTGCCGCTGATGGTTCTGGGGCTGAAAGGTATGGCCCAGGGCCGCAGCCACAGAGCATCCGTGCAACCACTCTCGCTTAGTGCTTTCTGCTTGTTTGTTTTCCCACCATCCAGATGCCTTGAACCTCCGAAATCGACAGGTCATCTGCGTCACGCTCAAAGTCCTACAGCACCTGATCGTGTCGGCTGAGATGGTGGGCGAGGCGTTGGTGCCCTACTACCGACAAATCCTCCCCATCCTGAACATCTTTAAGAACATGAATGGTGAGTCATCCCAGGGCTGCATGCCTTTTAGGTTCTAAAATGAGGGAGTGGTTTGAGTTAGCGTTCATGAACAACACAGTCAGGACTTACCATTGCATGCAAACCCAGTCCACCTGAAGATCTGAACCAGCCTTCTCCCGTGGCTCCCAGGTTAACACCATAACCACGAACCTTGTGCATTGCTCCTCACACGCTCAGCCTCCAAACCACTGCAGAGCACCGAAGCACTTCTGCAGGCTTCCAGTAACTAAACTGCAGAGGTGTTTTCTGTCAGTGGTCTTTGGATATAGGTTTTGAGTTTGTCCCTTTTCTTCATAGTAATGCTACCTTTCAGAAATGTGGGTTGACTTTTTAAAAAACTAATTTAATAAGGCACTAGGCACTATTGAAATCTTGTAGATGGAGGTGATCATTTTAATACCTGCTCTCCCATTTCTGACAAAAGAAATAATTCTTTTAATTTGATAGTTACAAATTATTGAATAGTTGGTCATTAATAATTTGTAGTTACTTATGGTTGGTAAGTACTGAGTAAAATATATACGCTGGTACATTTATCTTTGGGAAATGTTACTCTATAAGCTTTGGAAAACAAGACCAGCTCAGATGGGTCTGTTTGCCCTCGTAACTTGCAGCCACGGGCATGTTCTGTTTGTTGCCATGATGTTTTCCTCTAAACTGTCTGAATATAGTTTCATTCATGGTTGCTAACTTCCAAGTTCCATATATCTCACGTCCCTGGGTTAAGTCAACAGTTGAAGCTCATTTCTGACAGGCTTGTAAGCAAGTTGGTAATTTAGTGGAACACTATGTGGGCTTTTTGCAGCATGATCTGCTTGTTGTACATATGAGAGGAAAGAATCAAACACAAAGCAGAGAATGTGGCACGGTCCCTGCACAGACAAACCTGTTGTTTACAATCACTATTATGACTAAATTGCTATTAAGTCTGCTTCAGATGTAATGCTAGCAATTGTGTTGTGGAATTCTCAGAAGCTCTTTCACTGTGGTACCTAATTATATGCTTACTATCATACGTACTCAGTAGAAAGGACTCCAAGTAGAGGCGTGAAGGTTAGGAAGGCTTGCAAGGACTTGACTATGGAAGAACTACTCTTCACGGGGTCACTGAAGCAAATGGCAGAGATACTCTTAGGAAACTAAAAATTGATTTTCAGTCATTTGAGTCTTTCTTTTTTCATTTGAGTCTGTAATTGTCAAAACTTAATACTTTATAGATAGCATTTGTGTTCTATATGAAATATTTATATAAATATTCTGTATTTATACTTCATATTTTACCAGATAGCAGGATTGAACATCTGTGCAACTATACATGTATAGAGTTACGGTTCATAAAAGGAACCCTGAGTACATTGACTATGTTTAAATCAATGTGTCCTTGTTGAGTGTTGATCACTGAGAAATTTGGGGTTGATGTTGCAATCTTTCACTGATCCCAAACACAGCTAATTCTTTAGGAACTGTTCTTAACACATTCATCAGGAATTTTATGTTTGAACTATTTTTTCTGACACATGAGGGGAAATATTAACTCCAGCCTCCTTTTTCCTTATCTCAGACACCTGTCACTAAAACGCCATGGTACAGTGTGCTGTATTTTCAGAGGGTCCTATTACAAACCTGTAACACTCTGGCTTTGAGAACTCAAATAATTTCTCCAAGTTACTGAGTTGTCCTAAGTCCAATTCTGCCAGAAGAAGTTCATCATAGGATTTCCAGGTCAAGAAGTACTTTTACCAGGAAAATAACTTAGTCCTAATAGTAGCTTAATAAATCCTGTTTCATGATTCTAGAAGCTATACTCACAGAACCATAATTATTTTATTTAAGCAAACATCCTCAGTAACATATATAATTATTTATAAATTAAAACCACATTAGAAATATGCAGTTGTAAAACTCAACCTAAACGTCAATATTCTTGGTAACAATTTCAGGTCTCTATTTCATTTCCTCTTTCCCCCTGTCTTTTATGTAAATCAATATCTTGTGAAACTCAGATTCAAATATATTTCTTTCAAGTTCCCACCACAAAATCCTTTTGGGAATGAGACCAGATAGAAATGACAAAAAGAAAAAAAGAGAAGATATTCTTTCAAATCTAATGACCCTGCCCTTCATTCTGTCCCCTTAACATGCAAGATTTGGATTACCTCTGGTGTCTGATCTTTTTTACAATGACTGTCCTATTTTAATGTTAAATGAACTTTCTCTGAAATGACCCATAGGGGTCCAGCAGTCAGGGAACTGGACAAATCTTTCAGCAATCGCCTACGATGAGGAGTACCAGGCCCTCAGTCTTTTCAGTGGCCCAGCCTGACAAAAGCAACACATCATGGTTCTTAGAGCATGGGTGATGCCACATCTACACTGACATTTACATATGACATGTACAACAGGTGCTCCTCCCAGGAGGGTCTTCTGGTGTGTAAGAAAATTAGTGCTTTTGTGGTTTATGGAGAAATAACATTGTCCACTGGGTTTAGTTGTTCTCTAATTAAAACATCTTCGGATAAATACAAGATATAGACTGTCTTATAGCATAAAGAGGAACATTTTAGAGCCAGAAGAGATGTCATGTGACCTCACACAAAATGTAAGGTGTTCTTTGGTCTTAAATTTCATCTACACCAAATGTATGTGTTAAGATTCTTTGCTGTTATGACAGATTCCCTGACATAAACGACTAAAGCTGACAGGATTTATTTTGGCCCATGGTTTCAGTCCACAATCCTTTGCTGTCCAGGATTCAGTCCAGAGTGCTCCGTTGATTCTGGGTCCCTGCTGAGGCAGAATTTCCTTCCTGGCAGAAGAGGAAGGTGAGGGATACTGGAACCCAGGACAAGATGCTGCCTCCAAATACACAGCGAACATGACCCCACCTCAGACAATTTCCAGAGTGCCTCTAATAGTGCCATTACCCTGGAACCAACTCTTCCACACATAAGACTTCTTGTGGGAGTGACACAATACCCAAATTATAATGTCACGCAATGACAACTTTTCACAAAGGTTGGGATTATATATGGAGCCTGACCTTTACTCTGAGTTAAATAAAATAGCCATCATTATTATTGCACATTTAAGATGTACATATTCAGTGTTAAATAGTTATGTGATCTTATATAAAATACAGTAATATTATATAAGCGATCACACAGTGACATGGCTAGGCAGTTGTAGGTACTGTGTGGAAACTTGACACTGCGTTGGGTACTCGTCATCACTGTGGGCCTTCTGTGCCCAGGGAAGGAGGCTCAGCCTCCTGGTCTCACCAGCTGTCCATCAATCCCTTAGCTTAGAAGGCTCCGTCTGCCTCTAATGGCCAAATGCCAGGTGAGCTCTCAAATAAGGACTCATTCAAGGATAAATGTTTTTCAAGTCTCTTTCCTGGCAGAGTGTTTAAGTGCAAATGTGTAACAAGTGTTTGGGTAAATGCCACATTTTTTCTGTGGTTTTATTTTTTCGAAAGATAGGCCTTCCTGAGACAGATGAAGAAACCAGGCTCAGAGTGCATTCTGACCAACCCAACTGTTCTCTCCGTTTGAGCTTATTCTCTGCATTGAAACAATGAATTTTAGATGTCTAAAGCATGCTGCTTCTCCAAGTGATTATTCTGGGGGTGAGAGAGAGAGAGCAGTTTCTATAAAATATTCCCAGAATATATTTGTTGTAGAGCCAATAGCCATTTCATCCCTCCTATGTTCTTTCACAAATGTTATTAAAGGTTACAGAAAATTAAGACAATGGGAATGTTCCATTTATAGCTTTCAGAGATGAAACCACAAAATTAATGATGTGATGTATTACATTGAGAAGCATGAGCCCATAAACGACATTAAAACATTTACAGCCAACATACAGGCTCTGCCGGCAGATCAGAGCTGTGCAGAAAACTCATTTCCTTAATTTGGACCCTGTGTTTCTAACTGCGCAGTAGTCATGAAATGTCCCCTGCCCAAAAAAATTTATGTCCAGGCATCAGAACCCAGATAGATAATAGCTTACATTTCTCCCATGGTGTGTGAAAAAATAAGTAAATGAAAGTATTAAATATCCTCTCCCCATGCTTGTAGAAACCAAAGACTTAAGATAGTCTAATATAAATCTGGGATATGTAGCCCTAGGGATTAGTTTAAAAAAATCATGAAAAAGCCTTGGGTTTGGTTTTGTTGTTGTTGGTTTTTCAGCACTGGGGTTTGACCTCACGGTCTCATGCTTAGTACCACTTGAGCCACATCCCTAGTCTTTGTTTGTTTTAGTTATTTTTGTCAGAGGTCTTGAATTTTGCCCTAGGTAGGCCTCAGACCTGCATCCTCCAACCGTAGATCTCCTGAGGAGCTGGGATTACTGGTATGAGCCACCACATCCAGCTTCAAGGGACTTAAAACATTCAATTCAATTCAATTCAAATTCAGAAACATCAATGCATGTAATTTAAAGAATAGAGTACGTTTGCTCAATTTTAAGATATTTGTGTACTGTGTGTCTGACCTGAAATGGAAGTGGCCCCTATGAAATAGAAACAATGATTTTATACTGACTTTTTAAAACAATGTCTCCTAAGAGCTTAATCGTTCTCAGGCAATCCTATTCAAGCCTTCTTAGGCACTTCTGTGAGCCCTGATCAAAAAGTTCAGTTTTTCGATATTAAAATCAGCTCAAATTGATTACTTCTCATAGAAATGTAAGCTTGATTTGGAATTAAAGTTTATTTCCTATGAGATTCTGAACAATTTGAGTCTCATGATGTACATTTTGAAAATTTGCTTCAAAGTTGCTTGGAAATCATTTGATTTATTAGATTTGAAAGCATTAAATTATCTTAATTCATTAAAGAAATCATTAGAACTACTACCTCCAAATTTTGGAAAGTTAGATTTGGCTTGTCAGAGATATTTCTAGTCTCTTTAAGCACTTCTTCCACGAGGACTAATATAGCTAGCCTAAATAAAATCCCAGTATCACAACCTAGCTCCAGAATATGTTTAGAGGCATTTTAATCTGAACATCTCTATAATTTATACTTAATTAAGCATTATGACGCCTCCTTGTCCCCATGAGATAGTGAATCTGCCGGTCGGTCAGTGCGTGCTCTGTAGGGTCCACATGCTAGCCTGGCCTGTGTGACTGGACCCATTCCTTTAGTCTTGGCCCTTATAGCTTGGCTGCTTTGAGAGGTAGCCCATCATTTCCAGAGAGAAACGGGTGTGCTGCCTCAATTGAAATCTATCTGAAGAACATTGGGAGGAATCAGGGACATTGATCTTAAAGAAGTGAAACTTGAAGAGGAAAAGAAGCTCTCTGAAATTTCTTTTTTTTCCATTTCCTGGAGTTTGTTTTGATAAATATTGTTTTGCATGATCAGATGCGTGTAGGCCTCGTGCCTTTGTGCTCCTCTCCTGACAACTCTAATTCCTCAAGGCTCTGCATGAGGACACAGGATTAGTGTATTGTATGCTATAAGGAGGACACTTGGCAGGCATGTCCACTTGGAGTTGGGATGAATCACGGAGCACAAATGAAGTTGCTTTGCAAGTGAGCATGTGTTTGGTACACCTTACTTTGTATTGTCTGCCTTTATTTATTGGCTTTGGAAAGAATATGTAAATCTGTGGTTTATGTGTTCCTACCAAGGATCCATTTAGTGAGATGGTTAGATCCAAAATAAATGTCAAGAATTATGTGTACCTGTACTACATGCCTGTAATCAGAAATATAATGCAAAATTTATTTTCTAAATGCTAATAATTCCTTCTTGCATTAATTAGTTTGACAAAGAGTCACTGTTCAATCTCCTATCCCAGATAGTGTCAGCTCTTCCCTTGGACCCATCCATTCATTTCAGAGGAGGGCTGATAGATTTAAACATGAAGTTAGGTCAAGAGGCTGACTAAAAACTCTCTGCCACTATGACCCTTTAAAATCCCAGCCCTTTCCCAACAGACACGTGGCTTTCAGCTTGTAAGTGGCTCTGGTACCTGCAGTCTCTCTGTGTACATCTTTGCATACCAGTTCCCGTGTTTCTCCAGCTTTTATCTGCAGTGGCTGTGTCACCCTGGTCATTGCATGCTCTTGAAAGCCTTGCTCATGCAGGCATGTCCCGCCGCTCACCGCTCAAAAGCAGCGTTCAAGAGATGAGAGTCAGTGGGAAGGGACCAGCGTCTCGGGAAGACAGAAGGGCTCATTTCCTTCAAGCTCCATCTTGGGAAACTGAGGCACAAAGAGTTTCTGTAGAGAGTGTGGGAGGTGCAGTAAAGACGGAAGACAGGAAGGGTCTTCATCATTTCCACTGACTGGAGTGCCGCCATGGGCCTAGAGCTCCCGGGTCCGTCCCTATGCTTTCTCTACACACGCACATGATTCTTCTGCAAGTCAGATCTCAGTGCTGTTTCCATGCTTCATGTTGGTTGATGTACAGAACTCAAAGCTAAGGAGAGGTTGTAGGTGCTGATACTGTCTGAAGGTCTCCAGATGATGTGGGTTCTGGAGATCCAAAGAAAGATAACCTGGCAGTTCATCATCATCATTTAGTCAGGGATCCTCTAGACAGTAGAATTCAGGACAGCCAAAGAGGTGGCATAATCTCCTGGAAAGGCATAAGGATGGGAAGTAACTTTTTGGAAGGGCAAAGGGAGGAGACACCATCATTAGAGCAGAACAACTCACAAAGCCATAGCCATGCTTCTGAGATCTAGCTGCCCGGAACATCAAACCACAGGTGAAGCATGACCCAACAGGACTCCTGCCCAGTAGCAAGCCCAGTTCACATGAGAAGACATGCCCGGGAGAGTCTTTCTTGTTCCTGTCTGAAGCTGCGGTGTAAAGGTGACTGCTGTGTGACAGCAGATGTGTGGTACAGAGGAGCCCTGGGCTGCTGGGAATGGGATGGGCCGCCCACCACCGGCGATGCCGAGTTCTCCTTTCTCTGCCTGTCTCCCGTGCACAGTGTGCACATAGGACAGCTGAGTGTTTGCTCAACGTGTTTGCAAAGCCTCTCCCTCCACCCCCTTCTGCAATCACCCACAAGATCTAGTGGCAAAATGACTGGATTCCAGATAGTTTCCCTCTTGCTAGCTGGAAATGCACATTTCTGAGCTAAGGCTTTTAAGATATGCCTGAAGAAGCCCATACAATATGCCTTAATGTATTTAAAAACTCAAATGGGCCCCAAGTGAACAGGCATGCAGATATTTACCCAGGAGAAAACAGTGCTCTTTTCTATTTAGGCAACAGAAAGTTTTACTTAATCTGGGAAAGAAAGCAAATAGGTCTTTCTAAAGCTTGAATTGAACAAGGCCTCTTCATTCCATCAAATCTTAAGTCATACTTTTCAAACCACCTAAAATATCACCTATTGTACGCTTTCTGATAATTAAAGTCTCCTTTTCATTTTCCTTGATATGCAAATCTTGTGCCAACAAATGACATTTTAAAAGTCTCTTTGTGGACTGGACAGAGAATATAAGAATGTCACCAAGTATAATTGTTATGTTGAATAGTCACTATTCATGAAATAATTAAGGCAAGTTTAAAGTAAGCTGCATTCAGAGGGGAGCCTTTCCCAACCACCCTGGAACTGAACAGGGTCCCGGATTGTTCTGCTCACTCCAAGTTCTGCCAGCACTTTGGATCTCACGGTCCTGGGATCTTGAATTGCCCTTGGGTATTCTCCCTGGGCTCCTGCATGAAGCTTGCCTTGGAACAGGGGTGGGCAGCCTTCACCTCTATTTCTTGGTCTTTCTAAAATTTTAAATCAGTGTATATCAATAGTTCAAGTGAACATCAATGTGATAATCCAACAGACGCGTGCACCTACACGTTATATTCTCTCAATCCTCCACTTTTCAAACACTGGTCAGTGAGCTTCAATGTGTTATCTTTAGCTAGCTAGCTAGCTAGATAGATAGATAGACAGGCAGATTTACAGATGGTGGATATGTTGATAAATGGTAGATGACAGATGGATAGAGATGTAGATGATAGATAAATGATAGATGATAGATTAGATGGATGGACAGATAGATGGATAGAATAGATAAATGGATAGTTAGATAGATGCAAGGTAGGATTTGGAGCCTCTTCACCTCTTATTATCCTTACTTGTCCCCTCTATTCTCCCCATGATCCTCCATGATTCAAGTACCATTACCATTAACTACATCATCATCATCATCATCATCATCTTCGTCATCGTCATCATCATTATCTTCATCATTATTTTAGATCTATGTGAGAATGGGAGAATACCCAAATGAGAGAAGAGTTGATATTAGGCTTTTTGAGTTTGACTTAACATGACAATCATCAGTTCCATCTATTTCTCTGCAAATGACACAGTTTCTTTTTTCTTATGGCTGAAGTGTACTCCATGGGATGTCTACGCGTGTGTGTGTGAATCCTGTTTTCTTTATCCATCAGTGTTTGTTGGATGCCATGCCTGCTTTCACAGCCTGGCGTTGTGTGGTACCCCACCCCATGCTAATGGCAATGTCCCAGGGCAGAGTCGGAGGAGATGGCCCAGGAGTCTGCAGTGATGGCTGTGGGCATGTGCTGCTCACTCTCTCACTCGGGGTCCCACTGGCTAGGTCAACCCCACCCCACCCCCGCAGCTGCTGCTGCAGCACCACGGACGCTGACACATGCACTCTCTTGCCCTCCACATTAGCTGGACCCGGTGTCTGCACTTGCCTTAGCTCCTCAGATTTTCGGGGATCCCTCTACCCCTCTACAAATGTTGGAACACAGAGTTAAAAGTTAAAGTTGCCCATTTACCAGTGCTACCTCCTACGTAACTACAAACCCCTGGCAGGACAGCTAGGACGCCTCCCCCCCCCCCCCCCCCCCCCCCC
>NW_012267293.1:3465181-3521668 GCF_000151885.1 Dipodomys ordii | reverse complement strand
CCCCCCCCCCCCCCCCGCCAACCCCTGCATTCTGTGCAGGGAGATGCCTTGGAAGGGCTGCACTGCAGTTTGGTGGTGAAGGATCACTAAAGAGCCCTGGGGTGCCTCCCTCTGTAGATGCACCCCTCACTGTCCTGGAGGGAGCCCAGGGGACCCCTTCTTCTGCAGATGAGCCCCATGCTCAGCCCTTCTTCTGCAGATGAGCCCCATGCTCAGCCCTTCTTCTGTACGTGAGCCCCATGCTCAGCCCTTCTTCTGCAGAAGAGCCCCATGCTCTGCCCTTCTTCTGCAGATGATCCCCATGCTCAGCCCTTCTTCTGTATGTGAGCCCCATGTTCAGCCCCTCTTCTGTACGTGAGCCCCATGCTCAGCCCCCTGCAAATGAGCCCCATGCTGTGCTCTGTCTCAGCCCTCTGTGCTCCTCTCTCTCCTTTCTCTCGTGCTCACCTGGACTCTGAAAGCCAGCAGAGCCCATCCCGTCCCCCGGCTCCAAACATGACACTGCAGGAGGACTTTCCCACGTAGTATTAAATCAGCTTTCATTTTTGGTGTCTTCCCTAAAAATGTGTATTTTTCACATTGACAGAATGGAAGAGAAATAGTTCGGCACAAGCTAAACCATCAATGAAAGGGGGAATTGAAAAAATAGAATGGGCATATTCCCTAGAAAAATGACAGCCATTATTGACATTTTCTTGCCTGCCTGTTCCCTGTATTAGATTCTCATGTACATCTTGAATTAATGTACCAAGTGATAAAGAAAAAAAGTAATGGCAGAATGTTTTTATGACTAAGCTGTATTCCAGCCTCCAAGATCAATTTACATTCTTTTTTCTTTTTTTCACTCTTAAATACAGTACTTTGCTGTCAACTTTCTGTGAACCTGTTTATATCTATTTTGAGGTGGCCATACCATAAAAAAGTGACATTTCCCAATGACATGTAACTTACATTTTTGCATGTCTATTTTAAATCTGTCCCTGCTCCTTCCTGCATTCTATCTGAGCATTTATGGTTTGAATCTTGGTATTAAAGTTAGCACAAACTGAAAAACTAGTTAGTGATGCAATATAAACTTTTAAAATGGGCATATAACTGGACCATTATAGTCTGGTAATTTTCCAACTATTTTGAGCTTTGTTTTAACTTGTAGGCAAGTTGGGTACTTATTTATATATGTACTTATTGGACTAAGGAGAGTTTGTAATGGTTCTAATAGAAATCATTCAATATTGTATTTTTTGTGTTTATATAGTATAAGTATGGTAAATAATGGCTTAGATATAGTTCTGTTTAGAATCAGGGAAAACACTTGCCTTTTCACAGGTTTTTATGATCTGTGGATGTAAAATAATGATATTCCAAGATAGCGCACAGGCAACTATACTTTTGTGACTTTTTTTTTGGCCAGCTAACATTTCTTGAATTCTCTAGAGTTGTAACCCACGGTGGAGTGGAGAGAAAGAATGCAGTTGAGTCCTTGTCGTTTCATGGCTGTTGCCTTCGGTGCAGCTCAGTTCAGCTCCGTGTTCCGTGTGTGTGTGTGTGTGTGTGTGTGTGTGTGTGTGTGTGTGTGTACCAGTAGTGTGGCTTGAACTCAGGACCTGGGCGCTGCATTAGCTTTCTTCAAATCATAAGAAGGGTGCTCTATGACTTGAGCCACAGCTCCACTTCTGGTTTTTTGCCAGAAAGTGCCTAGGCTGGCTGTGAACCATGATCCTCAGTTTTCAGTCTCCTGAGTAGCTAGGATGACAGCACCTAGCTTCAGCTTTTGTTTTCCCATGCTACATTGTTCATTGATTCACTGAACACACATACACACAAACACATACACACACACACATACACACACACACACACACACACACACACACACACACACGTGGAGAGCTTGCTAGGGGCCAGCACCTAGGTGACACTGCCGCCGTGCAGTAATTTTTCTTTTCCCAAGCCCATCCAAGATTTCCCATGGCCTCATGCAGTGCAGCCCAGGACACCCACAGAAACCCGCCGCCGATGGCTGGAGGCTCCACTGACCTCAGGAAGGATGCTCCCTGGGGAACAAGACCATGTTCCCTAGAACTGTACACCTTCACCCTTATTCCTCTCTCTAATAACTTGACCCTGTGCTCAGGACACACATTTAAGCAGGAAAGCCCAGATTTGATGGTAGATGGGAAGCAGAGTGCTTCTCAGACTTAATGCATTTCCTTGACAGTGGGATGGTGAAGACACACAGTCACATTTCAGGCTCGCCACGGTCCCCATTACCTGTAGAAGAAAGATAGCATGAGCTCCATCAGTGCTGGCTGCACGCAGGCACCCTGGGAAAAGCCTCACTTCTCAAGCTCCCTTCGTGAACCGCTTCCCAATAGTGCTAATAGGTTTCTTTCTGTTCGTTTTTCCCTAGGAACTCCATTGTATACAGTTTCTACCAAATGGTAGCTAAGAACTTAATGTTCATGTCTACACACACACACACACACACACATATAATTTATAAACCCAATCAAAGAACATTTGAGTCTTGGAGCTATTAATCAGCTAGATTGGAATGCTTGCCAATATGTGTATAAAGTGTGCTCAGGAGGATGGTATCTGGCCCGTGCCCCTCCTTCCTCATGCCACAGGCTCGTTCTCCCTCCAGTCTAATAGACCCACACGCTTAAACAGCAGTGAGGTAGAAGATGGAGTTGTGTCTATCTGACATTGTTACTAGAATGTAAATTCTATGAAGGCAGGAACTTCTGCCTTCCCCCCTCCCCCCCCCGTTTATTACCAGATCAAGGACAACTCCTGACAGTTCCTAGCAAAGATCAATAATTATTTGCTGAATGGGTATGAGTGTGTAATGTACTAGTGTTCTATTGTTGCCATAACAACTAGCACAAATGTGGCATCATAAGACAGTGCCCATTTATCACCTCCTGGTTCTTCAGATCTGGAATACATGGGCCAAGCTGGGTAATGCAATTAGAGTCTGACAAGGCCAGAAGTCAAAGTGACAGCTCTCTGTGTTCCTTTGAGAGATCTGGCACAGAAGTTTCTTGATTAGACCGGTCTCTGTTAGAAGGTATTAGTTCCAGCAGGCACAGGACCAAGGTCCCATCTTCAGCTCGTCCACACAAGAGCAATGCCCAGAAACCATGCTGCCCACATCCCTTAGCTTTTGGCTCCTTTGTCTTCAAAGCCCGTAAGAGTGGGTTGGATCCCTCTCAAGTTTCTGAACTTGCAAGCTCCCCTTTCTCCCACACTTCCTCTCCCCTTCTGCCCTGTCTTTTAATGTTCATATGATCATGTTGAGCTTACTCGGGTACTGAGGATCACCTCCATACCTTCAGCCCAGCAGATTCATAACCTAGCTCTATCTTTCAAGTCCTTTCACAGCAATACATGGATTAGGGTTTGAGTAACAAGGGGGCAGGAGTCTCAGGGGACATCAGTGGGCATATGCATTCAGGATAGAGTCGTCGGTGGATGACAGTGGCTGGCCAGGAGGACACAAGGTGAATCTCCAACCCTAAGCAAAGAAACACGTCTGTACTCCTATGATAAACTCAAGGAAAGACTGAAGATGTGTAAACCGTGAATGCACGGGGCAAGACACAGCGTGTAAAGGCTTTCCTTGCTGTTTCTGAGCTGAGCCATATTATCGAATGATTGAATGATTCATATATAAGTGCAGAATAAAATCAATAGGCTCAACGTCTTTCAGAAGGTTAGCGCGGTAGTAACACAATCGTGTGTCTCGCAGAATCCAATTAAAGTTTATTAGCCAACGGTGCTCTCCACCCCGCCGAGTGGCTCTCGGTCACAGCTCGGGTATATCGATTCTTGGGTAATTTCATCAAGATTACCTAAAATCCCACTGGCTAGCAACAGAAAGGACAGGAAAATATTATTTTTTGGAATTGTTGTCCTTACTTTACAGATGAACAAGCTGAGAACTGGATCAAATGACTTGCCCAAAGTTAGGTGACAAAAATGAACCAAAGCCAACACCAAAAAAAAAGAAGAAAGAATCCTAATCCAAACTGAGCTACAGATACCCTGGAAATGTAAATTGGCTGGCTAGAAATACCATTTCTGGGCAATTCTGATGAACAGATATATTTAATGTACTGAAGAAAATGGAAGTTTCATTGATCCTTTTTAACAACTATTATATGCTAGCAGGTCAAAACCACCAGTGCCAGTCTTCCCCACAAATTCTTATGCATTATGAGACAAAAAAATTCATATCATCAATTTCTGTCATGGAGTAGTGATCAATAATAGCTTGAGAAAAATTCAGAACACATGAAACCAGCAGCGACTTCACCTAATTAAAAACATCAAACAGATAGCTGCATTCCTTCTGCAAGAAGCACACAACAACATGGCTTGCACTCAGAACAGTTTAATCCCAGCCGAATTTCTTCTAACAATTATGACTAATCAGTGAAGACAGTACAATCATCTTGTAGATGGTATCTTCCAGGAGGAAAGGTACTTCCTCATGTCCATGAAAACCTGTTTGAAAGCACTGTATCATATTTTAGCCAATCTAAGGTGTAATCCAGTGTAAGAATAATGTACATTTTATGTGGCCCTAATAATAAAATAAAAGGTATTAATTATTAAACAATGCCAGATGACCTTCAGAAATGTATAAATGTAGTCAGCTGCTGGTGGCTCATGCCTGTACTCCTAGTTACTCAGGAGACTAAGATCTGAGGATCGCAGTTGGAAGCTAGCCCAGACAGGAAAGCCAGTGAGACTCTTCTCTCCCATTGACAAGCAAAAAGCTGAAAGCAGACATGTGGCTCAAGTGATAGAGCATCTGTCTTGAGAGAAACGGCTACCAAAAAGGAGCATAAGCCCCAATGATAGCACAAAAATACAAGTTCATAAATGTAAAGAAACAATGATATATGTTGTCCAATGTAGCTTGCAGAGTAAAGCATCAGCTGTCTCAAAAATGGGAAGTAAACTAACCCAGATGGAGAGAAATCCTTGCCAGTCGCTGTCTTGGGATCTCCCAGGCACCCCTCACCTGACCTCCCAGGGATCATATGGAGTTGACTACCATAGGCAAGGAAACTCAGCTCAAAACATACCATGCTTGGCTTAAGGCAGTCAAGATTCAAACCTCAATTCGTTTGATTCAGAATGTGTTCATTTAGTTCTCTGAGAGGATCATAATCAGATCTTTTTGGTTTGTGGTTTCTTGGCTAATATGTCTACCCACAGATATGTTGAGGCCGAGGGACTCATGGTAGAAAGAAAAAAGGAAGCAAGGACAAAGACTATGGTTCAAAATACTTGGACCACTAAAAACAATATACATTATCAGTATATATATCAATTATCAGCAGATCAAGTTATTAGGATCTGTATAACCTCATGCATTTTTCAATGTAGAAATTTGGGGTATGTAGATAAAAGCAAAAATAGCTCTGTCACAATTTCTATAGAATGTTTTCTTCAGAGTACTCTTAGTCTGTCACTTGATGGAAAGCCAGGTATGGACTTCAATCTTTACTAACTTTACTTATTTTTTTTACAAAAGTAAAAGAAAGAGGGATGGTATTAGTGAAGTAGGAAAAAGTAAAGATTATAAGAACATTTAGTATGGGTGTAATGACTCACATCTACAATCCTAGCTATTCAGAAAGGATTCAGAGGATCACAGTCCAAGGCCTGCCCTGGCAGAAAGTTAGCAAACCCTATCCCAGCAAATAAGCTGGCATGATTGCACACATCTGTTGTCTAGCGCTGCTGCTGGGCGAAGGGATTACATCCCCAGGCCAACCCCAGGCAAAAGCAAGCTACCTTCTCTGCAGAAGAGGGTCGGCACATGGTTCAAATGAGAGTACCTGCCTGCAAAGTTTGAAGATCTGAATTCAGACACCAGACTCAGGAAAAATATGTGTTAACTATATCCATAATAATACAAAGGAAAATAATTCAGCATTGATAAACCAGATTAACTATGCTACTGTTTTTATATGCAACTATTAATAGCAAATTATTTTTAAATTCATAATTTAATAAAGTTTTATTGCTTGATAAAACGGGATTATTTTCTTTTGGTTAGTGACATTTCAAATTTGCTTTTCAGATTACAAATTAGGGAAAGTAAAATAAAAATAACTCATGCAGTTGGTTTGGAAACATTACATAAGAAATGGAAGAGTAACCTCCACTCACCTAGGCAATTTAATTTGCACAATGCTTTGTTTCTAAATATAAGTTTTTTTGTGAAAAGCCCATTTTAGGTGGAATAGCTCATGTTGCCTCTAACCTATTTCCTCTTATAATTTTCCCAAATTATGGATTCTAAATCATCTCTGTTAGTTATTCATTTCTTCTGTCACCTCAATACACTGGAATAATCTACAGTTGTAGATTGTAGGTTGTTCAGAGAGCATTGTTCTTTAAGTCTTGATGATAACTCACAAATGCTTACGTTCTCTATGAAGCAGTTGATCTCCACTGCCCAGTGCCTCTGCAGGGACACTGCTATGAACTTCTTTCTGAAAACTAACCTACTGGTATTGGGATTTTCTACTTACTTTTCCAGAAAGCTAAGATATTGTTAAATCTTTGTTACCTATAGTTGAAAAGAAAGCATAATTCATTCCAAATAAAATCTTTCCAGAATAATTATCTCTTACCATATAAATGATTTTCATATTGATATGAATTGATATTCATATTGATAAGTTTCTGTAAATAAGTCATTTCCATGCCCAACACATGTTCTAAACTTGCCTCTTAAACAATACTTTTGTGATGTAAGAATTCCCAGTATAAAAACCTCTAAGAGGGCTGGGAAGGTGGCTCAGTGGTAGAGCTCTTGCCTTGCATGCATGAGGCCCTGGGTTCGATTCCTCAGCACCACATAAGCAGAAAAAAAAGCCAGAAGTGGCATTGTGGCTCAAGTGGTAGAGCGCTAGCCTTGAGCTGAAGAGCTGAGGGACAGTGCCCAGGCCCAGAGTTCAGGCCCATGACCGGACCCAAAAAAAAAAATAAAAAAACCTCTAAGATACAAGTTAACACATTTAAAGAATGAGCACCCTTAGATTGTAGTGGAAAGATAAATTCTAATTACTGTTTCATTTCTTGGTTAAGGGTCTTCAGCATGTGTAATATAAAATAGACTCTGAATTTATGCAATTAATACTATTAGCACTTAATTATTTCTTTGAAAATTGGAATGGCTTAATTTGTTTGGCTCACGAAAACACTGAACTAGGAAAAAATAGTACTTAAAATTTGGAAAAATTTTAAGGTGGCCATTAATATAGTTAACTAATCTCTAGTTAGCAATGCTCAGGCCAAATGGTTCAGTACTGATTCATTGAAAAGTAAAATGTTGTATTCTTTATCAAGGTATTCTGGTGAACTCTTAAAATTCTTGATAAAAATTCTTTTCTCAAGCCTATGATTTAATATGTGAAACTATGACATGAGCATACAATTTTTAGTCAAATCCATTAAGGGAAGTTTGAGATCTCTGTTAAACATTGGTGGATTCTTCCAATTGATTATTTCTTTTTCTATTTTTTGTTGTTGGTTGTGGGGCTTGAACTCTGGGCCTGGGCGCTGTGCTCAAGGCGAGCACTCTATCACTTGAGCCACAACGCCACTTTCGGTTTTCTGGTGGTTTATTGGAGATAGGAGTTTCACGGACTTTCCTTCCTCGGGCTGGCTTTGAACTGTGATCCTCAGATCTCAGCCTCCTGAGTAGCTAGGATTACAGGCGTGAGCCACCAGCACCCGGCCCAATTGATTATTTCTTACTTAAACTATTACATTCCAATAATATAAATCTCAGAGAATTTTCATGAGTTATAGTTACAGGATAGATAACCTTATTTTGAAATTTTATACTGGTATTATCATTGGTTTGTCCCAAGATTTTTGTATTATTTAAACAGAACATAGCTAGCATTCATTTGTGCTTTGTATGTGCCAGCATCTGTGGTAAGCTTTTTTCATGAATCATCTCCTTTAATTCTCAAACCCAGGAGAAATAAAGCCTTCTTCATCTAATCTAACAGAAGAGAAAAATGAATGCAAAGAGATTAAGTAATGTATACATTAACAGTCATTAGTAAAAAGGCTCTGATATCATCATTTAAATGGAGAGAGAAATAAACAATACTTCCTTCTTGTAGTTCCCCCAATCTGAAGGATACTCAGCATTTTGATCACATCTAAATAGATATTTCATTATAGTGTGCTAGACAATCACTCACTCAGGTGGATTCCATCCACATTTTAGTCAGCAGTGTTCAACTGATGAGACTATTAAACTTAGAGCCTATTTCAAAGGATTCTTTAAATTCTTGTTATTAAATGAGGAGAATTACTCATCCTTTATTAATTATTCAACTAATTATTTATGAAGTTCTTCTTTTTAATATGGGTGGTATTGATCATGGACAAAAACTAGACCCAGATTCAGCATTTATGCAACAGCATGAATTTTTAACAAGTGATAATTTAGAAAGAAGCTTACATATATATGTATAATATAACAGATATAGATATAGATATAACAGGCAATACAGTTAACAGAGCATGAATACAGTTTTGCTCATTTAACACATCCGACCCAAAGTCCCCTTGGTGCCGGGGACGCCCAGCTGTGACCAGCCCGAAGCACACAGGTCCTCAAGCCAATCGTTTATCTCTGCAGTAAGAAGACGGTTTGCCGATGGTGTTGGTTTCTTGTCAGAAATCCTCTTCATCGGCAGGACTAAGGATGACTCAGGCAATTGAAAGAAATGCACTTTGTAAAGATGAGTTTACAAGACCGGCCATTGAAAGATGTGACATCCTTGCAACTTGGAGAAAAGAAAAAACAATTGTGAGTTTAGGGAAGAGGAATTGCTAATAGTGATCAAGAGAAAAATTATTCTGGCTAAATTCTGACATAACAGACCTATAGCTTGAATATTCAGTCATCTAGAGAAAGACAGAAAAAACAGACAAGAGAAGAGGGTCGGTGAATACGATGAGAAGCACAAAAGGAATTTCACTAAGTAGAAATTGAACCTAAAACCGCAGGTTCTTTCATTTAAAAAAAGAATCAGAGAAATAGAAGAACATCGGAAGGCATTGAGAACGTACAGAAAGAGGCTATCAAGTAGAGCCGTCAACTTGAACTGCAGACGAAAAGTGGACAGGTGGAAAATAAAGGCCAAAATGGATGAAAGCATGTGGTCCATAATAAAGAGGATACGGACAGCCCGCCATGAGCACCTGAGACGGAGCAGGCCAGTCACCCCCCCAAGCCCCCTTGCTGCAGCCCGGCCGCCCAGCACTGCCAGGCTTGATGCAATCCAGGCACAGGCTCTCACCGCCACTCTCAGCAGCCCAAGGGGCCAACTCCTTTTCCGCCTCTCGCCACTCAGCAAAGCCCAACCTTTGCCTACCTGGACCAGCGCCCACTGCCATTCTCGCGCTACTCTCCAGCCCTCTCTGTAGCTCACAGGCCCAGGAAGTCTATGTTTCATCTCCTTCTTGTGCCATGAGCTTTATGCAAGGTCACAATCTAAATATCCTCAGCCTCGGTCTTAACCAAGTCTTTCTGTTAGCATTGCAAGTCAACCTTTAGTTGTGGTGATTTTCTTTCTCTTTGCCTTCTTTTTCTCTGTAAATGTCTCTATAATTCTCATATATGATTTGAAATTTGCACATTTCTTATACAAGTCTGTATTTCAAATGGGTCTTTAAAAATATTTTATGAGGGCTGGGAAGGTGGCTCAGTGGTAGAGTGCTTGCCTTGCATGCTTGAGGCCCTGGGTTCGATTCCTCAGCACCACATAAGCAAAAAGAAAAAAGCCGGAAGTGGCGCTGTGGCTCAAGTGGTAGAGCGCTAACCTTGAGCTGAAGAGCTGAGGGACAGTGCCCAGGCCCAGAGTTCAGGCCCCACGACCAGACCCCCCAAAAAAAATATTTTATGAGCATAAGTTTATATAAAAGTGCTTCACTGTAATAGTTACAACATTCATATAATATACTTTTGATTGAATTTACTTCATTTATATTACTTTTTTTAAATTTCTTTCCCTTCCTCCTTTTTAACAGCTTCTAGTGGACTTTTTTTTCCCCTCATCAACTGTTCCTCTTCCACCAAGGAGAATGGCTATATACCCTAGGTGTATAGGAATCTGCTTTCTTCAAAATGTGCAAAAATGAATGAGTGGTTTATCTGAGGCTTAAGGTTGATATGAGATACTGTTTGACACCAAAGTTGGCCATACAAATTAAGTAAATATAGGTACTTTGTCTCCCCAACATGAAACTTTAGATCACTGTAATGGCCTAAAAGCAAAATATCACCCTGACAGAACATAGTGCTGGCACTTCAGTGGGTGTGCTGACATCTTGATTGTTTTCTGCCCTGTTGCTTACTGATGATATCGTCTAGCTGGCTGGGTTCAGTGACATGTTTCATAATACCAAGAAACTCAGTGATTGTATATAAGATTTCTCCACCAGTCAACTTTTTTTTTAAAGAATCCAATGGATTAATCTCTCAATATTTTCTTTCCCTTGTACCCCAAAGGTTAGTCCATTCTCAGTGTTATTACTTTTTCATTTGCAACTGTAGTTGTTCTTCAGCTGTCCCTGAAGTGCCCCAGGTCAGCTCATTATCATCACACCTCGCTTATGACACTAAATCCTTCTTCCTTCTTCACGCAGCAGAAGTGACAGTTATGTCCCAGCTCAAGCAGAACGACCCTCCAGCTCTTCCAAGAATAGGTAGTCACCAGCCTTGAGAATTGCCAGGCAAGAAAATGTGCTAGCAGTTTGCAGATTTCTTTTGTTTCCTTTTAAATATTTATCTTTAAAACAGCACTTATTTGTAAAATATTTACATTTCATGTATTTTCATCCTCATAATCCTAAGATTCTAAGGATGACACATTCAGGACAAAGAGACAAACCTACCTTCCTCACCTCCTCTCGGTGCTTCAAAGGCTCCACATATATGTTCTCGGGACAAATGACACTCTTGTAAAAGAAGAAATGGCAAACTTACCAACTGACTGAACACTGAGGGATAAATATGAAGTGATCCCTAACTTTTTAAAGGTTTTCTGTGCTAACAACCTCCAAGGTTGCAGTCTCTGAGGATTGGTTGTTAAGTTTTGGGGGTGAGCAAGGATTTACTCTCTCCACAGTGAAAATGAAAGGCTGTTGAGCCTGATATACAAAGTCAAATATATAATTGGCCATGGAGAGAGAAATGAAGGATAAATGTCAGCCCCAGATATAGCAGGACGATGACCAGACTAAATGTTCCACCAGGACTTCCAGGTTGGAAGGATGTGTGCTGCTGGAGGATGTGAGAATAGACATTTATGGAAAGAAATCCAGGAGAATAAAATGTAAATCCATCTTGTAGAGACTGAGACGGAGCTGAGGCTACAGTATTGTCTGCTAGGGTCCAAGGCCAGTGCCCTGTGAAAAAATTAACACCCACGTAGTTACTGCACTGAGAATCATCCTTCCTCGTCTGACACAAGTGCACAGAGAAGGTTGTTGTTCAATTGTTTGTTCCATAAGTGTTTGCTGAGCTCCTGCCAAGTGCTGTGTTAAGCACCAAATATAGACAGACTAGGGGACCTCGCTAAAAACTCAACGATGTAATCACAGTCTCAAGTTCAGTGTCCATGATGAGGACAGTGACTGAGACAAGGGCAGCAGCGGCCGGCCGTTCCCGAGCCTCCTCTCTTTGGAGCCTCCACTCGAGGTGCATCCGTTTATGTTGCCCAGGAGTCTCGCGCTGGGCTGTTTGTTTCCATCTTGCCTGACTTTCCTCTAGTAACATCGCCATCTTCACTTGAAGGTCCAAACCTCATAAGGGTGAGCATTCAAAATGAGGGCTGGAGCAGGTGTGGCGCTTCCAAACCCCCCAAACCCCAGTGAGCTAATGAGGCAGGCGGCACGGGCAGACAGGACAATGTTCACACCAGGCTCAATGAAAGGACGGAAGGGAGCCCACAGCCTTGCTGGAGCTGGGTGGAGTCCTGGGATCCATCCACGGCTCCTCAAGTAGTTTGTTTGACCACAGACCAGTCATTCAGTCCCTTTGGCTGTGTATTTCTTCAGCCAACAAGCAGAAAAACTATGTCAGATAGGTCAGTTCTTTCTAGTAGGAACTTCCTACTAGAACTTCATGACCCAAGTATGTTCTTTCCATTCTCCTGTCTCTCCTCTCCTAGCTCAGAGCGAGCTGCCACTAACAGTCAAGTCTTTATCACCTTGGCTTTCCTTGACCACCTTGTGCACAGTCTCTCATTGCAGGACTGGACACACACCGGCTGAGTCCTTCTGCAGATACCCCTGACTCCTGCTTGCTCCTGTGCAATTCACCCCAACCACCCAGCCCCAATTCACACCTGAACTGCTAAAACCAATAGATTCTGAGTTTTATAATCTCTTGTAAACACTGGCAAAATCAATGAGATTCCCATACCGGAGGGTGAAGAACATTTGTAGTAGATGCTATTGATAATGAGATCTGTGCAGAAATGTGAGGTAAACACGGGAGTGCCTGCCGCTTTTATACATAATGAGGCATTTATGCAAACATCCACACTGCTAGTTGAACTGCCTGTGGCAAGATAATATTCAACCTTCAAGCTTAATAACTGCATGAAATTAGCACCAAAGCAGGCTTTCTGCCCGGGCTCTGAAGTGCCTAATTAAGTGCATTTGAGGAGATATCTCTGTGTTTTTATGTTTAACTCCTTCTCTTGTAAACCCATTTGTGGACAGTGTCAGAGAACTGATGTCGTCTTCATGTTGTATTGTTATAGAACACTCCTGTCATTTTATAGTCTTTGTTGCAATACCTGTATTTCTTTGAAATAATTTATGAAATTTCTTGCTAAGCATTTTTCTTGCTCTATTCTATTTTTATTGTAAGCATATTAAATGTTTCTCCTTGGGAAATGTGTTTGTAAGCTTGAGTGTGTTTTACTTTACCATATATCATGTTCCTGGCATGGCATGTATAAATTGAATTCTAATAAATTGAATCATCTATGAAAATGCATGAGGGACTGACATTTTAGGAAGCAAATAAGAATCTGAATTTCAGGTGAATTTTTATCCCCTAAATTTTCTGATAACTACATTTTGATAGATTTGCTTTATTTTTGGTAATAACCTGTATCACAATGTTAAATTCACTGAAGAATTTTTTAAAGCAAGCATATGAAGGAGAGGATTCTGGGAAGATGGCGGAGTAGAAAGTGCTTAAAATCTGTCTTCCCATCTACTACATACCCAGGGAAGGCAGCTATTAGTGTATCTCTTCCCTTTCCCTCTGGCTGCAGTGATTTCCAAAGCTAGCACCCTTTTTCCCCCTCCCCTTTAATTTTCTCTGTTTTCCCTTTTGGGGAAATTTAAAGCCCAAGACCTCTAAGGGCATCCACATACTCAGAGAGAATATAGAAAGGCACTACCTAGACACAGAGAAAGGAGTTGCATCAATACCTCTATCAGACCACAGCACAGATACAACCTACAACTACAAAACAAAAGTCAAAACCAGCAAACCCTTGGGAAGAGGGAGATCTTTGTTTTTAGAGTTAGTTTATTAAGATTAAATTCTGAGGTCTACTTTTCAACAAAATTACAAGACAAAGCTGAAATTAAACTAACAGAAAACATTTTTTGAGAAAAAAAATGGGTGTTTTACAAATACCTAAAATCTTTAATGCTCAAAGAACTAAAGGAAGATGTGAAGAAATGTAAAAAAACCAATATACAAACAAAATGGAAATATCAATAAACAGAAAATAAAACAATTTAACTTATAGAGGCTCAGGAACAGAAAGAAAAAGACTGAAGAAAAGTGTGCAGACATAAACACTTTCAGTATTCAAGGAGAAGAGACACATGCAGAAGCAGAGAGATTATTATAAAAGAAATAATGGCTGAGTGCTTTCCAAATGTGGTGAAAGATATGATTGTAAATATCCAAAAAGCTTGATGGAGCCCAAGAAGGATAAAATCAGAATCCCACCAAAAGGTGTTAGTCTACAAAGAGACCAAGACAGAATCAGGCAAGTAGCAAGAAAGAACCAACTCTTCATGAAGGATTCTCCCTACAGTTATCAGCAGATTTCTTATCAGAAACTTTGGAGACCTCAAGGCCTCTAAATGGTATCCAAGTGCTGAAAGCAAAACCTATCAACCAAGAATTCTGTATCAAGCAAAACAATGCTTCATAAATAAAAGAGAAATGAACATATTTCCAGATAAGCCAAAGCTGAGCAAGTCTCTCATCATTAAATCTGGCCCAAGAAAAATACTAAAGAGAAACCTACAGGTTGAAATAAAATAACATCAGACAATACTTGAGTCATATATAAAGAAGACATAGGCAATTATGGAAAGTTAGCATTATTTTAAATTGGGTTTGTAATCCTAACTTTTCCTCTGTTACTTTAGGGAGGAATGAATAAAATGAGCTTATATTTCTGAGCGTGCAATGGATAAAGATGTAAATTTTGTAGCATCAATAGCCAGAAGGCCTAGTGATGATGGTATAAGGGAGCATGCTTTTTGTATCTCATTGAAGTTAAGCTGATATGAATTTAAACTGGAACATTCTAAATGGAATGCTAAACATAATTCCTATGGTAACCATAAAGAAAATAGCTGAAGAATACATACAAAAGCTTCAAATAAGGAGTGAATTAAAACATTTTGCCACTCAAAAACCAACTGCAAACAACACAATAGATGAGTGTAAAAAATGAGAGATGTAGAAAGCCACATCCCATAGAGAAAACAGATAGCAAATGATAGGAGTCAGTCCTCCTTATCAATAACTACATTAAATGTAAATGGATAAAAATTTCCAATCAAAATTCAGAATGGAAGGATGGATTTCAAAGAGTAAACAAGAGCCAACTCTATGCTATCTATAAGAAATATTATTTAGATGTCAGGTTTTATAGAGATTGAAATGAAAGACTGGAGAAAGATAACCTATAAAATAGAAGGATGAGGGTACGACTACACAGTGAGGTCACGTGATACACTTAACCAGGTTCAGCTGGCAGGCCCAGCCATTTCACTTTTTATTCTATTCTGAGAGATCATGAGATCAGAAAGAAAAGGCTGGCAATTCTGTCGGTTGTATTTGTTTCCTTGAGGAGATTTGATAACCTGCTCTTCTACTCCAGTGACTTCATGACCCCAGACCCAGCCGGCTGTGCTGGTGCTGAGACAAACACTGTCTGTGCCTATGGCATGGGTCCCCTCCCCAAGGGTGACAGAAAGGACCTCAGTCCTATCCAACCTCCCAACCTGAACTGCAGGCGAACCCTGTAGGACAGAGAATCATTGAGATGGGGTGGAGTTCAATATGTTTAGATGGAGGGTTGTCCTTTTACATTTGGGGTGGAAGCCATCTGAGTCAGGACAATACAGTATTTGTCTCGTACTCTGTGATTAAGACCAGGATTAGGTTCATGTATGACATACATGAACATGAGAGCTGTGGCTTCACTTTTAAAAGAAAGAAGTGAGAGTAGAGCAAAGAGCTCATGAATCTATTTCTGATTTAGGTCAGAGGTTCAAGAACCTGACCCAGGCCTTGAACCAAGAGAATAAAGAGTAAATGTGAAGGCCAAATTGACAAGACATAGTTGCAGACCTGCAGAGAAAACGAGTGACAAGGCTAGGTGTTAGGATAGTGCTGCCCTTTTCAGAATCAGAGAACATGAGAAAAACCGGGGTTGGGCCAAGGGTCTGGGTCCATCCTTGAGCATGGGGAGTGGGGAGCCCCAAGGATCCTCAGGTTCCATGGCAACCCCATGCCCAGAGGAGGAAAGAAGGGCCAGACGGCAGGGGGCACCATGCCCAGAGGAGGTGGGAAGAGCAGGTTCTCCCCACTGCTACCTGCCTGCTTCATCTCTCCATTCCTGTCACCCACAGAGGTGGCTAAGAGCAGAACTCCTCCTGGTGCCAGGGACCAGTGAGGAAGTGCATGCTGTAGTTCTGTACAGTGAGGGGCTCAAGGCACCAGCCTCAGAGAAGAGCCCTGATGTGGAGGTTTCCTACCCAGAGACAGGGCTATGGACGCCTGGGAAATCAAGAGCATGGAAGAAGTAAAACTTTGAAGGTTGCAAAATGAAGTTGCCAGAGAAAAGGGGTTGAAGTTCACTACATGGAGTGAAAAATTAGACAGTCAGATGCTGACATGGTGCAGCTGCATGGAGAAAGACAAGATTGCATGTAGCAGAGTACTTGAAGTTCATGACTGCCATGTAATTTGTTTGATCTGTGGGCAGAGAGTTGTGAACATGCATAATCTTAAAATTCAAACAAGCTTTGAGAACTGAAATCTTGAGAGTGACCAGCCTTACCAAGAACATAGAAAATCCTAGGTCTATCTTAAGTGTGTAGGTAATTCATTCCGTGTGTGTGTGTGTGTGTGTGTGTGTGTGGTCTCTGTACATAAAGGAAAACCAGTGGTGAAAACAGTATTTATTGGAGCACATCAAGTGCTATGATATTTATGCACTGTCCATGAGAGAGAAGAAGAAGGCTTGCCACCAGCCCAGCCATTAGTGTGATGTCTGGTGAGTGGGCTCGGGTCTGGATGGAAGGGTGTGTGAGGAACGGGTGCCGTGGCTTTGATCTGTCCACCTCTGAACAGGCTCCATTGCTTCCATTCCCGTCCTGCTGGGGCGGGGGCCACTGCTCCCCACGCTGCTCATCTTGGGGAAGGGACAACGGGTGTCACGGGAGAGCCACCCATCATGGTTTGACAGGTGGCATTGAACAACAGTGTGGCCAAAGGCTGAGTTACAGAACTTCCTTTCTGAGTTTTTCCTGTTTGGGTAGTGGCGGCTAAGACAAGGAGTTGCATGAGGCCCAAGCTGGTCTTGAAGTCCCAACCCTTATGCCCCTGCCCTGGAGAGGCAGAAGATCATACTGGCCCTGTCTGAGTTCTTTGGAGGACAGTTGTTACTCACCTTAAAGCTAATCCCATTTTACCTACTGCATTTGCTAGTTTAGTAAAGAACTGATTTTTTAAAAATTCAGAGGGTGTCATATTTATTTTCTATACATCTTGTCACTTACTATGTATGTTTGTAAACAAATATGTTCCCGTTTTTTTAGGAGACATATGGCTTCTAACTTGTGTGACTTAATAAGGTAACAGAAGTTCCCGGTTGAATCTGCCTCTCAGGGTTGCAGTGTCTGAGAAATTTAATTAGTGCTCCCCAGAGGTCTCCCGTTTGAAGCAGAGCTTGACCTGACCCTCGCTCCCTCCTCTGCCTCTCCTGTCCTTCCCTTCCAGCAGGAGCTCTAAAACAGAGCAGATTGTGCTTGGGATGTTTCCCATGACCCTTTCCTACCCTCCCCTGAGAGGGAAAAGTTCAGGAAGTCTGATTGTAGCTCTGGGTCTCTCTAAAAGCACAGGCCAAATGTGGATGGCCCAAAAGGGAACCCGTTCTAGACACATGCCCCCTGTGGCAGTGGCCCACCGGAGCTGAAGCCTTCAAGGAGCTCCCATCTGCAGGATAGGAAGCCCCCTTCCCAAGCCCTCCAAGGCCAGGCTGCTGCCCACGCCTGTCAGAGAAGGCTCAGCCCCAGGGCGGAGACACCTGGCAGCCGTGATGGTCACCTGGTGTGGTAGGTGCTTGGTAAGCTTGGCAAATCTGACAGATGTGGAGAGGGGACCCCATCCTGAGCTCTGTGTATGGATCTCATGGAGGACAGTGTTGGGGAGGTAAAGGCAACTCAAAAATCCAAAAAGAACACAATGCCGCAATGCTGCCCTCATGATGGGCAAATGCCCATGCGGACAGAGCGTCCGGGAACACTTCTACCACAGAAGCATTGTTTCAGCTTCAGCACTCTTTCCCGTTTGTTTAGTTGTTCAATCCTAAGATTATGTTTCAGGTCTTGAAGTTCAAATGAAATGTCCTGCATCCTTCCCACCCTTCCTTTGTTTTCTTTCTCCCTCCATTCCCCCTTCCTTTTCCCCATCTGGCTGTTGTTGGCTGGTTTTTGGCTTGTACCAAGGCTTAAACTCAGCCTAGTGCTCTCATCTGGTTTTGTTGCCTATGGCTGGAGCTCTACCACCTGAGCCATACTTCCAGTGAAGCTTTGCGGGGGAGGGGGGGCTGGTTAATTGAAGTTAAGTCTCACAGATTTTTCTGCCATTGCTGCCTAGAAACCGTGATTCTCAGATCACCTCCTGAGCAAGCCACCAGCACCCATCTCATTGTTCATTTTCAGTTTCTGCATTTAAAAGGCCAAATGCTCATCGTTTCTGACATCAGCCTAGCCTCTGGCCTCCTTCTTGATACATTTTATGGTATCATAAAGTTTTCCCATGGCATGATAAACACACTACCATTCCTTTCTGATAATAGAGTGGCAATTAGAAATTGTTTCAGAAAGGATAGAGTTTTAGAGGCAAAGGCTGTGTTTTGGGTGGCTCTTGGAAGAATAAGAAGGAAAGCTAGCATATGGATTGACCCAATATAAAACTATGGAAAGAAGCTGTGTTGTGCTTAAAGTCTCTCATTAATTTTCCAGAACTATCTGCTGAGCCACACCCCAATACTATATAAATATAAATATGTATATATATATACACAAACACACAATTGTACATGTATGCACACACATATATAGTATTACTAGCTCTTTATGGTAATTCTACTTTTAAGTTTTGAAGGTGCCACCATATTATTTCCCCTACTGGTTACAACAATTTTTATTCCTCAAAATATTATACAAGGTTCCAACTTCTTCCCAACCTTCCTAACATTTGTTATTATAAAAATAAAATAAAGCAGCCCTTCTGGCAAGTACAAGATGATATATCCTTGTGGCTTAAATTTGCATTTCCCTGATGATCAAGGATTTTGAGCACCTTACCACTGGTCATCTGTTATGTCCAATGATTTATATTCCAATTAAGCTATTTGGGAGTTTTTCAATTAAGTTATATATATATATACACAATACAGTGTATGCATATCTATAAGAGATCAAGCCCCAGGACAGGCAAAAAAATTAAAAATAAAGAAATAAATATATGTATACATATACAATAAAAATTATCTTAAAAATAATCAGTTATCCCAGATCCTGTGTACTGAGAATTCTGTGGAAATTCCTGGATTCTACTAGCTCCAACCGTGGCATGTGAAGAGAAGTCAGATCTGTGAACTAGTTTAATTTCATGAGGGGATCTCTGATGTCTAAAAAAGTTACCAAAAGTTTACATATATACTGAATCAGATTTATTCAATTAATATTAAAATAGAGTGGAATCCAATTTCCATCATCTTTAGAAAAATGACCACAAATACACAGTATTAAAACTTTAAACTGTGGGCTGGGAAGGTGGCTCAGTGGTAGAGTGCTTGCCTCACATGCATGAGACTCTGGGTTCGATTCCCCAGCACCACATAAGCAGAAAAAAAAAAAAACAGAAGTGGTGCTGTGGCTATAGTGGTAGAGTGCTAGCCTTGAGCTGAGGAGCTGAGGGACAGCGCCCAGGCCCAGAGTTCAGCCCCCACGACCGACAAAAAAAAAGTTTAAACTGATTAAATATGTAAACCTTTAATATATCATATGATACAAATGGTATGCAAATATAAGTTATTAAGAACTTTGGTACAAGGAAGCCAGTGTGGTGCAGGTTCCTCCTAGAAACAGTCAGAGGCCTGTGGAGGGAGGTTGGTCCTGAAAGACGGAGTCCATGGTGGCCTTGGGAATGTGTCTTACCCAGGACCAGCATCGGGACGGGGCACCAAGGAGGGCGGACGAGGGGTCCCACACAGTCCAGGCGGACGAGGGGTCCCACACAGGCCAGTCCTCCAAAGGTGGCATGCAGGGCGTCCTTTGCCCTCTGTAAGTCAATCCTGAAAAACTGTCCCTCTAATACTCAAAATATAATCATCATTCTTATTCCATTGTTATTATTGTTAAGTAGTTGTGCAAAGGGATTACAATTCAACATGTCAATTTGTGAGTATAACACATCCTGATCCATGTCACGCTTTTCTATCATTCTCCCCCATCCCTCCAAATCCTATTCATCCCTTTTATGCTAACATAAACTCTTCCAATATCTAATTTCCATATCCCCCCAAATGTACATTCTCATTTTTTTAGTTGAGGAAATAATTTAGAATCACTTTAGAACTAAGAGATGACTTTGTCGAGAACAGTGGACTGTCAAGAAACAAATACTAAATGTGGGGGGGGGATCTTAAAATCCAATAAAATAGTATCTTACATCATGAAAAACTGGATGGCTTGATAAATTGAACTGTTAGCTAGCTCTCCATTTGGAAGAAAATTATGTCTGAATGTCAGATTTGTGTCAGAATGTACTCTCCTATAGCATCATGGTTTAAAAATCTAAGTTAAAATATTAAAACTACTAAAGGATTGGAAGAAAATATAAAATGATTTCATTAAGGAATGTCAGGAAGATGAAAACATTTCTAATGATACAAAATCAGTTATCAAAGAAAACTGTGATGTCTGACTATATAAAATGAAAAACGCATATACAGTGGAAATCCTACATATGATGCCTAGGCAAATGGCAAATTGGGGCAAAATAATTTTGACATTGAACAGTAAAGTGTTAATGCCTAAGACATGCAGAAACATCCTGAATATTAATATGAAAAAGACAGAGGAAAAACAACACAAAGAATAAAAAATTGATGAAAGGTCTGGGAAGGTGGCTTGGTGGTAGAGTGCCTTGCCTTGCATGCATGAGGCCCTGGGTTCGATTCCTGAGTACCACATAAGCAGAAAAAGCTGGAAGTGGTGCTATGGCTCAAGTGTAGAGTGCTAGCCTTGAGCTGAAGAGCTGAGGGGCAGTGCCCAGGCCCAGAGTTCAGGCACCATGACTGGCAAAAACTTAAAATAAAAAAAAATTGATGAAATTATCAACCTACCTCATTAATAAAGTAATTACAATAACAACAGTGATTTTCATAAAATCCTGTCAAAAAATTGGATCAACAGGCATTCTTATCATTTATGAAAAGGCAAATAGGATATAAATATATATAATTATTTGTGAAAGATAATTTAATGGGTTCCATTCCACCCCTAAACTTGACTTCTAAAAAACTATTGTACAGAAAGAACAACACAGATGCTAAAATAAAGATTTCTGTATTGTCCAATTGCAATTTGTGAATTGCATCTGTGAGCATAGAACACTGTGCAGGATTTTACAAAATGATGCATCTATTCTACCGTGAGAAAAACAAGCCACAATTTATTTTAGCATAAAACAGTGTCATGCACATGCACACATACATACACACACAAACATTTCAGAATAACATGAGATATGAAAGATGATACATGGATACACACAAAAACACACCGTATGCCCTGACACAAACATAGGCAAAAGAGAAGCTATGAGCAGGTGCCTGGCCATAAAGAGATGCCTGGACATGCACAGGGTTGTCAGGCCAGGGGATTTTTGTTTCAAACAAAACATTAATTAATGTATATAGCTATAAAAACATAATATGATGCCTCATGTATATGTATAATTTGTATATAACTCCAATTTATATAAGAAATTTTAAGGCATTTGCCTAATGACTGCCATTTATAACAAGAAACCAAACTGCAGTACCACTCAATTTCCATCATGTATGAAGAGAGGACAGTCTCATTAATACCTAGATCAGCCTTTTACCCGTGGGTGGACAGCTGACCTTCTTCCTGTACGCCAGGACCCTGCAGGGATACCTGCTGATACAGCCAGCCTCTCTAGACAAGTCCTTTCCTTCGTGCTCATTTTACACAACTAATTTCGGTGACATTTTATGTTCTTGCAGCATTGAAACCCAGAATGTCTTCAGTATTTACGAGGGCATTTACAAAAGGCACAGAGCAAATGCAGTTTAGACAGGTCACAATAATTCTCCCAGTCTTTCTGACACTTAAGATCAAGTTTCACCTTCCTTCCACACATACTCAATTAAATTAAAATATAGCGAATAAAGCCATGGGGGAAAAATCGGAAAGGGCACTGCAGAGGTGAAAATAAAATAAACCACTCCTATTATGAGTGAGTATGTTTTGATTTTGTTGAGCTAAGAACTTAAGATAATTAGCAAAGCAAAATGACAACACATGTCAGCGGGCCTGAAGAGTGGCCTTGTTGCTTCTTTTTCATGGCAGTGGCTGCCAGGCAAGCGTTGATATGAACAGAGGGTGGTCTGTGAAATCTCAGTAGTGCCGCTGCTGGCCACATCCTGGTCGGTGGGACGGTAGACATGTGTCTGGCCACATCCGGGTCCTGGGTCCGCACACGCAGGGTCCATGGACACACAGGCAGTGGGCTCCTGAGCAGCCTCAGAGGCAGGACATTCTCTGTACAGCATCTAGTCCTGTAGTGCAGTGCTGGACCTGTTCCGATTTTATCCACTCGGGTGCTTCCCTTTCACCCCTCCACGTGGGGGAAAAGGGGAGGCCACGTCTAGCATCTGACAAAAGCAACATGGTTTCCAAAGCTCAGGAAACCCAGCCTCTCCCTCCCAGGGCGCAGAAAAATAAAACTTTGTCCTCCAAGGTGTTACTTTTTCTGGGCACTATTTTTTCAATTACAGTAGCTGGTCAGATTCTGAAGGTTGAAGAAACATTGTCTTAATCACTTCTGTTTGGGGCTTTGTATGCCACTTTTAAAAGTTAATAACCTATGCTTTTAATTGCTGTCTGCGTCAGTTAGTGTCTTTTTGGAGAGAATGCTCCTCCCTGTAGTCTTGACTTTCTTCTACCGAATCAATAAGCTCCTGAAGAGGAGATTTGTCTGGGTGTGTCTTTTGTGCCACTTTCCTGGGATCCACCTACCTGCTCAAAATTTGTTTTTGTTGGACAAAGATCTTCAGATCATCCCCTGACTGTGGACCCTCATTTGGATTAATCTGAATTTATTTCTATGGCTGTAGAATGAGTCGGCCATGACTGTTATACAACCAAAGGCTTGACCATTCCTAGAGGAGCATGCATGGGCTCTGTGATGCCCATACATCAGTGGTTGTAGAACTGACAGACGTGGCCTGCCATCACAATCGTGACCCTTGGGTTACGTGCCATGTTGGTCACTCACACACCATGCATCGTAACTACAAAACACAGTTGCATCTGTGAGGGAAGGCATAGCTTGATGAAAGCCTGCTGGTGGTTTTGAAAATTAAATAAATCCAACTGAAATATTCTGGACTTTGTTTTGGCAGAAGTAGAGTGTATGTATTTTACTTTGTCTTACTTGCTTTTATAAATATCTTGTAAAATGAAGCTGAGAGTATGTGCTATGTGGATTTTTAAAAATATTTCTTTGTTCCTTGATGGTGGCTTATTGTTTTTCAAAGACTTTTGAAATTTCCCATTGCTCAAAGATTTTTTTAATTTCAGGGGTTATTGTTTTACAGTACCAAAATTGCAGAGATTATCTGAAAACGGTGATTCTCTCACTGATCAGTGATGGATGAGGAAGTAGAACTCAGGCTTCATCCTCAGTTTATTAATCCAGGCTTCTTATGGAACAGGAAACAGGGCTAAGAAATTTCCATCCACTGTGAATGGAAAATGAGCTTAGCTATCCCCTAAAGAATTATGATATTCTTCTAGGCAGGCATGGCTGAGAGATAAAACATG
The DNA here is from genome assembly GCF_000151885.1 of Dipodomys ordii. Classification (NCBI taxonomy): domain Eukaryota; kingdom Metazoa; phylum Chordata; class Mammalia; order Rodentia; family Heteromyidae; genus Dipodomys; species Dipodomys ordii. The sequence goes on along the minus strand of NW_012267293.1, from coordinate 3,497,971 downwards.
ATTACTTAAAGGCACTAAGTATATTAGAAAAGAGAAATACAAATATCTCCAACCAAGGAAGCTGCTGTGGTCCAGCTACACCAAGTCTGCTGTTCCAGGGGAAACTGATAGGCTCAATTATGGCTGTCTATCAGGTAGAAAATGAATTTATGATGCCTTAGTCTTTTCTCTTGTCTCTAAGCTGAGCTTTTTAAAATATCAAGCCCTATTCATGCAAGTTAACCTAACTTAATTTGCTGCTAAAATGGAACATCACATATTTGTCTCCAAGACTTTCCAGCACTTGACAGTTTCCATGAACTGTGGAAGATGCATCCAACACGGGCTCTAGGTGGCCAAAACTGTATTTGTGTCTTAGGTGAGCCAAAACTATATCTGTGTTGTATCAAAGGACTTACTCTAAACTAATGACTAATAGGAGAAAATCTCAACAAGGTTAGGATTTGGGTTAATATATTTGCCTTGCAAAAAGCTAATTTTATTTCTGTCTGTTCCATCAAGTTTCCAGGAAAACCCCTGTAGTGAGTATGTTCTATGGAACTTATAATAAAAACCTGCAATGATAAAACTTTAAAGATCTCTCACATCAATTGTTATTTTGGTAGAATACTAAATATTCTAGTAGCAATCCAAATGCAGAGGGAAACACCTGAGTGATTGTGGTAGCCCAGGCTCTCATCTTGACTGTCAGCTTGATGGAGTTGACACTTACCTAGGAGTGAGTAAATAAAGCACACATCTAGAAGTGTCTGAGGTTTTCCAGGAAGGAGTAACTACAGAGGAAAGACTTTGAATATGGGCAGCCTTGCCTGGTAGGATGGGGTCCCAGATGGCCTAGGAGAAAAGGGAAGACACCCATGAGCTAGTGCAGGCATTCACCCTTGCTTCTCAGACACCGTTGGGGTGGCTGCTCCACCCTGCCCGGCCACACCCTCCCCATCAATCCTCTCTCCTTAGATTGGGTCCTCATGTGTTTTGTCACAAGGATAAAGAATCTGACAAGTGCAAACATGAAACAGATTCTGTTCTTACAGTCTTCTTTGAAAGCCTGGCTCAACTGAAAGCTAGATTTCAGACTCTAAGACAATAATGTTCTCTTGTTTGAGGCCACTAAGTTTATCACTTTTATAAGGAAATGACCACCGAAGCTGTTGGTGTTACATACTTGCATCTGTGAAATGGGATGATCCTGCCTTCATTACTTCCTAGAAGTATTATGGGGATAAAATGGGAAGAGATACGTAAGCAAGTAATTAGATGTGCAAAACTCTGCACAAGTAAAACACAAATGTTTATTTCAGTAAACCTCTCATTCACTTCTGTAGCCCCAAGCAAAGTGCCTTTTCCAATGCCTGTGCTCAACAAGCCTTATTGAAAATTTTGATTTATTCATTTAATGTGATATATTGGCTTTATCTTAAAAAGGTAAAGCATAGATGCAAAGAATAATGTTCATATTCAAAGCATTTATGTGTAGCTTTTATTGCATGTAGTATTATTTCAAAAGGACATGATTTGTCTAGTGAAATATAAATAATACATTACATTATAATATTAGTCTAGCATATATTAATTTTTAATGTACTAATGAAGTTAAATCTCCATGGATTTGAAAATAAGATTTGTTTTATTTAAGGTGAAACATGTTTAATTTGTTTTCACCAGTATGGCTGGTTTTATTTATGCTACTTACTAGAAATCTAATAAATGCATATTTTATAAAAATGGCTATTTTAATAGCATTCCTTCGAATATGCTCATCAATAAATTTAATCAATTTCCTACCCAAACAGTAGAACAAGCTTTCTAGTCTTGATGCAATAAAATGATTGCTTGCAAGGAAAAAAAAGAGAGAGAATAATCTGAAAACCAAGAATCGTTATTTATAAAGTGAGCAAGAACAAATTTCCCTTTTGATACTCAACTTCTATTTAAAATAAAACAACCAGAATGTAATTCCTGCTATATTACTTCTCCTCTCACAGTCTCTGAACAGTTTGCCCATGCCCTGGGGCTAACACAGCCTTATCATAACCCAGCAAAGCTGACAGCCGTCTTGCTTAGAGAGTGGACATGGAGGCCCCAGACAGCAGCAAGCAGAGGATCCGCAGACCCAGACACAGGAATGGGGACTGCCCCCACCCATTCTAGCACACTTGGCAGGAGCCAGACTCAACTACTGGACCACTTCTAGGCCCTTCATAGCATGTGCTAAGTCTAGAAGGAAAACAGCTACCTATTGTGTTTAATATCAATTTGGATTCCTGGACATGTGGTCAAAAGCTTCACTGCCATGTGGACTTCAAACAACATCAGTTGAACATGCACTAGGAAAATGTAAAAAGTTGTTGCCTTCATTAGTGAAGGAAAAAGGTCATGGAAATTAGGGAGAGTGATTCAAGATCCCAGTAGAAGTTGTACTGTACAGGGGGTTTTAATAGGCCATGACTGCAGTAGGAGTATCCATTACACTCACGTCTGTCCATTGGCTAGAACCCAGTCACAAGACCACACCTCACCACTCAGGAGTCTGGGAAATGTAGTCCATTAAACACTTGAGAGCAAGAGGGAATCAGACTTCATCAACAGGTACCAACCTCTGCACAAGTCAGTGTGCACTGGTGTCCATCGTGGAGGTTAAGAACTAATTGGCTTATTGGTTCCTAAGCAGAAGTAGACTACTAGCGAAGGCATGTCAGTGCACAGCACTGGAGAAAAGCAACTTGCCACAGTGTTTCAATTTGTTATTTAATTGCACTCTAAAGTCTTGAACTAGTAGCACAAATTTTTACCACTTATCTTTAAATTGTACAACCTCAATTTTAACTACTCATATGTGAAATCAGTAGAATACATCATTTCTATTGCATAGTTCACTCTTGCATATCTACTTTGTTCTAGCAAGAACAATGAAATGTTGCACAAAACTAGTTCGCCTGTTTTTATTTCACTTCCTGATATGTGCACATCCTAGGGACATTCTGTCTGCTGCCTAGTGATGAGCAAGGCAAGGCTAACAGTTTCAGAATGAAGACAGCAGAGCGTAAGCCAAGCCTGGGGCACTCCTGAGTGTGGAAGGCCACACATCTATGTTGGGTGTGTGCCCAGGACACCACTCTACCGTGCAGTCTCCTCTTTGCTTTGGAGAAGAGAAACTGATGGGTCAAAGCAACCAGATTTCCTGATCCATAAATCCATCCTTCACAGTAAAGAGCATAAATGTTTAGATCCTGACTCTTAAGGTACATCCTGATTTTAGAACAATCTAATGTGGGAGTGGAGTGTGCTTCAGTCCCTAAAATCAGAGCACAGCATTTTTTCCCTTACCTCATAAGGACTTTTGAATATTTCAAATATCCAGAAAAGTCCAGAGGACCAACATACAAATATCTCTGAGCCTAACAATCAATTTTGTTAAATCATAACATTTTGCTGTATTTGCTTCATTAGAGTTTCAAGGGAAAAAGAAAGCTTCAATAACACTCACACCACCTGTAGAGTCTGCCTCCCTAAATCACTGAAAGTTATGTATTCTACAAATGTACCCCAACTTATCCATTCTATTGTTGTCATTTAAATAGTTTCGACAGACAATGATTCAAGAACTGCTCTTGTACATTTCTATTGCCATATATGAACTAGACTTTTTTAGTACATACTTAGAGGTAGAGTATGCATTTCATCTTTACTTGTACATACTAACAACTGATTCTCCAATGTGAATGTCCATGAATGGTCATGAGACACATCCCCTCCCCCCCACACACATACTAAGACTTAATTGAAAATGTCAAACCTTTCAATTTCTTCTAATTACATGGGTGTAATTTGCATTTTCTTAAAGACAACTGAAGTTTTATCATACTGGTTATGTTTCTCTTCTAAGAATTGTCTAAGTATTTCATTTTTTTCCATTGTGTTATCTGTTATCTATCACTAATGTTTGATTCACTATGAATACTAGCACTTGGTTCCATGAATTTCTAGAGCTGCTGGAGTTTCACCTCTAATTAAGGGTGTTTTACAAAAATAAAATAATAATTTTAATATGGCCAGGGGCACTCACCATCCTTTTGCAACATAGACAAAACCCTGGACAATGTAATTGTCTCAATACCAGTTGCAGGCTGTTCCCCCTCCCATGGGAAGTGCCCTTATGCATTTGAGTTCTCCGCCTCCCTAGGCTCATACTGTAGGTAGATAATCCTTCCACCTTCTTCCAGTTGATCTAGCACGCTTTTCATCCTTGGTGCTGTTATCTGAAGTAGAGGGGCAGCTTGTCAGGATGCATGCAAAACTCTGCTTGGGAGATTTTCTGGACTTGCTTTGAATTGTAAGTTTCATTTGTGGAAACTTGACATGGTTCGGAGATTAAATTTTTCTCATACATAAAAAAAAATTTGCATTCTTCTTCATTTGAATCTTTTCCATATTTTAAGGCTTAAATTTTTCCCATGAAGATTTTTGCAGCCTGAGTTAGCCTTAGGAGTTGTTTAAAAATACTTGGGTATTTACTATATAATCTTTACATTTCCTCTATAACATAATCTTTTAAATTTATTCATAGTTGTAACTGAAATTGTTGTGCTACACCTTCATTTTCTGCCAGTTTAGAGATTACTGAATGGACTAATTTGAAACCCATCTTACGCCAATCCATACACTTGATTTTGAATAATTTACTCACCCAAATACTTTTCAAAGGGAATCATATTCCATGAATTAAAATAGCTGAAATAGATGGGAAATGTTCCTGTTTTACTTTCATCTAAAATGCACAGTAAATGTGCCAGCAACATAGAAATATTCTGGTTTGTAACTATTAGATTCCCCAAATATAAAAGGATTTGGCTGTAACCCTATTTCAAAAAATGAAGTTTAAACAGTTCTTCAGTTGGCAGTCATGTTTCCACATGTGTATCTTACTTGAACTGTTTTCAGATACAAAATTAAGCGATTTCATGATAGCTTTGAATCCAGCAATATTTTTCAAATAGGATTGTGTGAGGGTCTACCCATCACAGTCCACGCCAGCGATCTCAGCTGGGTAATGAGGTCTCTGACAAGACCCGCTTTTGCCTTCTTTGTAAATCTCCCTATTCTTTGCAATGCTACACCGACTTGGGAGATGAATTTAAATCTCATCATTATCCATGACCTACAATATATGCATTGACCATAATGTATTTTCCCTTCTTGAACATGTTCCAAACACTGTACCTCCTGATTTTGCTTTATTATTTGATAGACAGTCCTCAGTGTCATTTGTATTCCTCCAGCATGTTAAACATAATGAAGATTTAGTCTTTAAAGAAAGCACTGAACTAACTCACCAAATCCTCAGAAGAATCTCATCCATTCAAGGGACTGTCTCATGTTCCATTTGTCCCAAACACAGAAGTGGTGCTCCTAAACCAGGGAGCACTCTAGACTCCCTTGACTCAATCCTCCCATGCCCCTGACTCCCCAGGAAGCCTAGCTGAACCACACGACCAGCAACCATAACAGATAGTGTTTATAAAGTGCCCACAAAGTGCCAGAAGCCAGGCTGGTGAAACTCACTGGATGTTCACACCCCTGAAAGACAGGATCCCATTTTATGGTTAGAGAAGTGCTCAGGGTCTCCTGGCTGCCCCGAGACAGGATCTGCACCCAGACCTCAGCACCAAGCAGGATCTTGGCAGGCATTCTTGTGTTTCCCTCTCACCACAACCTCTGCCATTTCACTGGTGGTGAAACCATAGCACTGCTAAGACATCTTCCCTGGCCTTTGAACCCAGAGGTACCTGCCTTAAAGCCTGATATGTAGGCCCCGGGCCGGACACTGACGGAAGCCTGAGCCAGAGAAGTTGGAAAGAAGCTGGGCCCCCAGCTCACCAGAGTCCTAGATCCTGGAGATTCAAATCCAGTCACACCCCTGTCCTCAAATGGACATTATGATCACACATACAAACCATGCATACTACTGACTTATAAAGCAATTTAAGTATTGTCTAGTTGAAAACCTCAATTAGTACTTAGAAGGATTTGTTTTTAGCTTATGAATCAGAATAAGCTGCACTAAATGGCTCATGCCTCTACTCCTATCTACTACAAGTCTAAGATCTGGACAATCCAGGTTTACAAGTGGAGCTGTGGCTCCAGTTGAACAAAAATCCTCAGGGACAGTACCCAGGTCCTGAGCTCAAACCCCAGGACACGTCCAGCAAGTGAAAAACGCTGTCCACAGATGTCAATGAACATCAGACCACTCTACTCCGAGTGAATGATTTGCCACTCTGATCACCCATTCATAGTAAGGTAATTAACCTTAGAACATTTCTTCTTAATCTCAACCCGTTACATGTATCAACAGAAGGAGAATTTGGCTGAGATGCTCATGACGATTCGTGTCCACCAGGAGAACCTGGGAGCTGCCATAGCCTGCGAAATGTTCCGCTGCTCCAGCTCTCCTGGTTATATTTCTCACCCTCATCTCTCTAAAATAGCCAACCCAAACCAGTGTTTGTCTGCTTATTTTCCTGAATATTGGGTAGAATGTAAATCTAGAGTCACGCTGACTTCCATCTCTAACACTGTCCATACTCATTTTTCTTTGCCACCGTAACAATTGACTACAAACATCAGACTATATTATCTCTCCGCTCTGTAGGCCAGAAACTCCACATCAGTCTTCTAGTACCAAAGTCGAGCTATCAGAAAGTCCACACTTTTTCTAAAGCTCTCAAAGTCCATTCCACACCAACTTCAGCTTTCTGTGTCTTCCCTCATTCCTTGGCTTTTGGCCACATCACTCCAAAGTCTGCCTCTTCCTTCACATGTTTCCTCTCAAAAGCACGACTGTGATGGGCTGTGAGGCCCAACTGGGCAGTCAGAATGTGCTTCTTTACCACAATCCTTAAAAGCATCGTGTTGACAAAATGCCTTTTATCTAACTGGGTATCATTTAAAGATTCTGGGACTTAGGACCTAGTATTTTTGTGATCATTAATCAGATTCTGTTTCAGGAGAGTTGTTTAATCTCTCTAAATTCTGTTGTTTTAATTGGAGTGTAATTGTAAGGTCTATTCCACAGGATTTCTTGAGCACAAATGAGATAACTTTCACAAGACCCTTAGCATATCTTGGCAGACAAAAATATAAGCCTTCAATAAATGAGAACTATTTGTTCCATTTCTATATGCAGAAAATTCAGTACTTTTCTAGACCTTCGATTGAACGAGGTGTCTTTTCTCTGTTGGGACATTGATCACTTGTCATTTCCCACCTCGTTGTTCTTGTCTGCAGTCCTTGCCCCTTGTCTCTTTGCCCATTTCTCTTGGCTCCCCTCCTCTCCTTGAACTCAAGGCTGCCTGAGCTGCAGAGCCTGACTTCATATTCAGATTTAAAAGTTCAATGTGAAGAAGCACAAAGTATAAATCTTGGTTAGCAAAAGGAAGCTTCATAGTGAACATGAAAAGAGCATTTAAAAAAGGGATTGGACAAGTGGAAAGCTAGTTCTCTGACAGGAAAGGTAAGGAAGAGTAAAAGTGTAAATGCTGTCCCAGTGCCAGCATGACCAAAGCTGGAGAACATTGAAGACAATAAGAAAATATTTCGGTCAGCTAGAGAAAGAAGAGTACTGTAGAACAAGTGCTGGCAGGGAAGCCCTGCTGAGTTTCCTGTGGCATAACCAAGACAATAGACAAGTACCCAGGAGCACTGAGGACAAGTACCCCAGGAGCACTGAGGACAGGTGAGACTGACCATCCAGAATGGGTACACAGCAGTAAAAGAGACAATTCCAGACACATGAAGATGAAGAGTTTGCCAACTCTACCTTGTTCTAATTAATTGCTATCCAAACCACTAGAGTAGCATGAAGGAACCCAGCACTAATCCTGAGACACCAGAAAATAGGCAAGTCCTCAGCTGACCACACATTAGTACAATTAATTCACTCTCGGTTGTTTTTTTTTCCCTCAGTTGTTTTTTAGTGCACGTTAGAAAAAAGTCAAATGAAAACTCCAGACAGCAATGACAAGATATTAGAGTTATTTCCAGTCCTCAACCAAAGCTTTAACTTGAGAAAAGAATGTATTTGCTCACTTTGGGCTGTCTACACATTAATCCATGCTGAAAACATAGCAGGAGGGGAAGAGGACAAAAAGTATATGTATTAAGCAAATACTAAGCTGAGGAAAATTTATGTAGTAATATTAATCCAAAGAAAAGAAAGCTTAATAGTGAAAGGAGGGATGTCATATGTAAAGATAATATTTACATACCTATACATATACATGTATATGTATATCAAAGGCTCTCCCAGAGGGCATTTTGGCAGGCACTGAAGGTCTTCAGGAGTAGGGCACCGGTAGCTGCTCAGCTTATGAGGAGATGACTTGGGCGGAGTCTGGGGGACTGGAAGCACAGGTGGGCGGGGCGGCCTGCCGGCACGGCAGCATCCTGAAGGTGGGCGGTACAGACAAATGAAAGGATCGCATCTGAGACACACTCCTGGGTGACCTCCGCCTATAGAAAGTCAAGGAGACACCCAGTGCCAGGCCTGGGGTTCTTGGATGTGTGCGGAATTAGGGTGAGGGGCTCCTGAGAGGAGGTGGGGAGGAGAGGCCAGATGCTCCAGTGGGGTCCTGGTGAGCTTGACCTGGACAAGTGCTTTTAAGTGGATTTAATAGCCATTGCATATCTTTTTGATGATAATAGTTTTAAAAGTCTTGTGGTCGACCATGCCCTCTTATCAGCTTAAATACTATTATCTGCACAGCTCAAGTGGGAGAGTTTTGGCTTTCCATGCATCTTTCCCCTCCTTCTTATTAGTTTAGTGAATTCAAGGTGCTGGTAGGTATAGGCATCAAGTCTGAAAAGGAGTTTGGGTTTGCCAAGCGCCTCTTTCATAATAGACTGCAGCAGGGGCCGAGCGCAGGGCAAGGAAACTCCCAGTGTTCTTGCCTTCATCTGCTCCGCGGAAGGATGCTGAGGGATAAAGCTGAAGGATCGTCACGCCTCATAGCTCAGCTTTGGGCTTTACTGCTGTTAGTGTCACATCTCAGACTATTTATAAAACAAGCACAAATCTCATGTCTAAAGACCCTGGTTTGCTTCTGGTCTCAATCTCTTTCAAGCAGCTTTTCTATTCATCACAGCAAAATGAGTATTAAATGAAAATTAATGTTTCCCATGATGGCGTCAACTACGACATGTGTCGTTGCTGTGGAAGCACGGCTCTTAGCGGGCGGCCTCCGTTTTGGTGTACATTTCGATAAACTGTAAATACCATGTACTACCCAGCCTCAAAGTGGCACTGGCTCTTGGCAGTCTTGAAGAGACTCGGTGACCTCCAGCCTTATCGGGAGCACTGGCTTGCTATGGGCCTGGCGGGGCGTTCAGCCGACATTGACTGGAGACATTCTGGTTGCTAACCTTGAGGGGGGAGAGGGGGAGCAGCAACAAGTGAGTGGAGACCAGGAACAATGCAACTCTCCTGCCATGCAAGGACCAGCCCAGAACAGAGCATGGGCTGTCCTCAGTGCTGAGCCTGGGCACGTGCCCTCCCTGGCTGGCTGGCTGGCTTAGCCTTCAAATTTAGGTGTCCCCAAGGAAATCTGAAGGTGCTTCTAGATGTAGAAAGAAACTGAAAAAAGCCAGAAGTGGCGCTGTGGCTCAAGTGATAGAGTGCTAGCCTTGAGCTGAAGAGCTGAGGGACAGCGCCCAGGCCCAGAGTTCTGGCCCCACGACTGGCCAAAAAAAAAAGAAAGAAACTGGCTGGGATAAATGACATTCCAGCTTTGGTTGTGGTCTCTTCCTACTGCAGTAAGCCCCAGCCAAAGGCCCTGGCCTGCCCTGGGCACTGGGTAGGAAGAGGATCTCTGGGGGACAGGCTGTGCCTTTGCTGTAGACTAGCTCTCCTCTACCTGGTGGTGAAAGCCCATTCCTGAATTTTAGTTGCGTATAAATGGCGGTACCCTTCAGTGGCCCCTCTTCTTCCCCAGGCCTCCCATGTCAGCCTCCTGTTCGGATTCCATGCAGGCCCCAGGCTCTCTGGCACCCTGGGAAGTCAAAGCACACAATTCCCACGGTTTCTTCTTCCTCCCTTCTCTCACAGCCCTGCCTGTGCAGACCAGTACCACCCGGGAGATGGCACCTAGGGCCTCACCTTCATGGTGAGTCTCGTGAGTTGGTCTTACCATTTCCTGACCACAACAAGCCATTGCGACCAGAGACGCCCAGGCTGTACCCATTCCCACCCTTGGCTTCCCAAACCAGAAATCAAGTCAAGCATCCAAATTACACTTATTGTGTCTAATGGCAGGGAAATTAAGACAAAGTCATGAAACCCCATCTGTCTCAGAGTTGTAGATGTTTATCAAGCTAAGAAACTTGCCATACATGTTACATATTGTCTGAAGGAAAGAAGACATTCTCCTTCTAGAAAACACAGACATCGTGGGCCATGTATTTGGGCCATCTTGTTAGGGGGCCTTTTCTTCTCATCACAGGTAATCCAACGTCTTCATCCCATGTCTCTATTAGCTTTTCTTAGAGTTTCCCTTTACACGGAATGTCAACCTCATTTCTCAATCCGCTCTTACATTTTGCCTTACAAACCAATATGCCTTTAAAACATCTTCTTAGAGATCACATACCTGAACTTTTCTCACAGTGGCTCTCATCCAGTCTCTAATTGTTCTCCCATGCTGCACGATATTCCTCTGAAATCATTGACAGTATCATGTCACCTTGCACATGGTCAACGACAGCATCTGGGAGGGACAGCCTTTTCCAGACTGTAGGCCTGAGGAATATGATTCATTCTCTCCTGGATCTCCTTTTCAGTGAGTTAAAGGTCCCCTAGGAAGCTTATCCATCTCGGCTCCCATAATGGTCACTTGAGAGAGTCTGTTCTTCCTTCCTTCATTAGCTCTAGTTTTCGTGTCCTTGCCAGGCTGACTGGCCCTGTGTGCTGAGCACAGCACAAGGTGTGCCAGAAGAAAAAAAGGGGGGGGGCCTGTGAGCATTATAAGCTGATACACAGTTGAACATTCACATAAACACACCTGTGTACTTACTTCTTGAGTCCAGGAAAATAAAAGTATAACAGTTTCACAGGATTACGGCAGGTTTGTACATTTGTTTCCATCATGTGTTTCTTGTTTAATCCTCAAGGCAGTCTCTCTCTATAGGCAGGGCTGCTATCTGCAAGTCAACGATGAGACCCAGAGAGGTTAGTTAAGTTTCCACTCAGGTCTCAGTCTTAGAAGGAAGAAAGCACTGGTCACCACGCTGTGGAGATTCCATGACAATTCCCCCAATTCCTACTCTCACCTTCCCTCAACTCCCAGCAGCCACGTCCAGAAAATGCATCGAAACGCTCAACACTTCTCCCCTCTTCCCGCAAAGCAGCAATAATTGTCAACATCTTTCGAAAGGAAATATGAACTAGAATATCCATATCCACTTTGACTGGCCCTAGCTCCCTCTTCAGTGCCCCTGCTGTCTGCCAGTAGCCCCTTCCCCTCCACCACCTCCTTCGTCCTTCCCTGTCCTTTTGTTTTAATGCTGAAAATGCTCAAGGGTCCGAGAGTGGCTGTGACCACTTGAGGTAACCCCCGGGGCAGCTCACGTTTGTACCACCCCCTGCAGGGGAGCAATGCCTCACATGCAGGCCCTGTGAACACTTTAAGGTTTCCTTTCATTGCGTAAGTCATTTAAGTTAATATATGAAGGGACAGACCCAGTGCAGACTCTCATTAGAGACCATTATTTGGAAGCACAGTGATAGATGCGCAGGCCAAACAGTTTGTTGCAAACATAGTTTCTCTCATAGAAAGCATCTCTTTTCTGGCTGGAGTTAGGTCTAAAGCTGCCAGCCTCGTCTCTGGAGCACACCACTCTGTGAAAGAGTGGGGAGCAGTGCTCCAACGTCACACTTCTAAGATTCAAGTAACATCGCCAACAGTGAACTATGATACGGCATCCAGAGTAAGAGAATAAACTCCAGCAGCACGGCTTAAGAGTGGCAGTTACCTCTCTCTTTTCTTTCTATCTGGCTTCAGCTTTGCATGCTATTTATGTTTGCAATGGAGTATTAAAAAAAAAACACTTTGGCACACAAAACTCGAGGCACTTAGCAACACTGAAAATATTTCATTCCTTCGTTGGTTTGATCTGCCTGGGCAATCTAACCAGAGATTCCAGTACCACTGGTAGCTGGCATTTAGCATTGAGTCATGATTGGCTGCTACACAACCAACTGGCAATGATCCACACCCTGCATGCTATAGAAGCAAGTAAATGTATTGTGAGAAAAGATCTGTGGCAAGGGAAAACGTCCCTGGTGTGGCTCTGAAGACAGCCAAGCACTGCTGGAGGGTGTGGTGTAAATACTACCTGGCTCTGCCAGAAGGAACGGTTTGCATCAGTGTTGTCATCAGTTAAAGTGCTCAACAATGGTTGGTGCAGCTCACAGGTCTGGCTGTGAAGGTTCCAGAAGGCAGCGAGAGCCAGGCCCCACTGGGCCTGTATGAGGCGCAGCGCTGCTGTTCCTTCCAATTCCTTAGTAGGCCATTCAGGTCACAGCGCCCTCTGGCTCCAGCCTCCTTCTGCAGACTTGTCCCTCTGTGACCTTTCACCCTGGCTCACATCCCACTGGGCCACTACTTGTCCTTTGAACTCTGGCTCTCTTCAGAGCACAGTGCCCCCATGCCCATGCCTGCTCTGCCAGGAAGGCCCTCCCTCCAGCTCACCCAACATCACCTCCCTCAGGAATCGGCCCAGGCTCCCGTCATCTCCTCTCACCCCATGACAGAAAAAAATCAGGAAAAATGACTTGTTCCCTTTGAATTCCCACTAGCTGTTGAGTCACGATTCCAACCTAGCACTCCTCAAAGCACCACTATTTCTCCTGCACGGCCGTGGCTCTCTTGTCCAGTGGAATGTGGATTTGTCTGTCTGGAAAGTCCCTGGTCTACTGAGTATACCACAGCAGATCATAAACATGGTGACCAAGTTAACTTTTAAGTTGCAAATTTAGTAGCAAACATGGCCAAAATAAATGGGTTTTGTGCTGGGTTTTCATTACCTCATTGTTGGTTTGGGATATTTGATCTGCCCTAGTACTTTGCAGATTCTTCTCTAAAAACAATTTTGAAAGTAAATCTCAAGATTTAAATTAGTCAAATTGCTTTACCTCCTTTGCAATATCTTAAGTAAATAACATGGATTTTTTTTAAGTTTCTACATCTCATAAAAAGACATGAAGACTGAAAAATGCTCAATTTGCTTTTATGTGGCTGCAATTTGATAAATATTTTGCACTTTTATTTGCAAAAGGATATGAAGAACTTTTATTTTAAAGACTTGTTTGGTAGAGCTGAAATATCTCCATTGTACTATACTGGAATGGAGCATGTGTTATACCATGTTTTGTTTTTTTTTTAATTCCTTGCTCTTTAGACTGTTGTTTGGAATCTTATGTTTTTTAATGTGTTACCAAGGAGAAAAGTGATGGCAAATTCCATAGTGTAGAGTGGAATGCCCTCCTTCCCTCCCCAGCAGCACACACATAATGATGTCTGCATGTGTTCTCATCCACAGCAACAGACTTTTGTTCCAGGTCTGAAAAAGGCAGCCTCCCACTAAACAAATAAGCTCTCCAAAGGACGTGTTTTTCTTTGGTGTTCCTGCAAATTAGCACAAATCTGTGGCATGTCATATGGAATTCCAGAGAGGCATCTTTTAATTTCTCCTCAAAAAGAAAATGTGCAAAAAACAACAACAACAATAAAGGCATGGTTTGCTTTTTTCCAGCTGCAATCCTTCCAGCTTTATTTAAGTCAGTGACAGTACTCACGAATTCACGCGTATGAATAACATTGCTTTGAAAATAGTGCACACAAGTTGAGCCTTCCCACAACAATCTATCTTCTGATGGAAGGAAAATAATTTTGATGGAATTTAAATATTATCAAAATCAATATATTGGAAATTTGGAGATCTGTTACATAACAATATACTTCTTGGGAAATGCTTTGCCATCTATATGTCTACCTGGGAACCCTTAGAAGCTACCCTGAATACATCTTTTAAACCCACCAAGTTTCTTTTTGCTTTAATTTCCGTTTGTTTGGCTTAATGATAACTACTGAACGTAATGCCAAATTACGCTGGTGCTTTCCAGCTGTGTGCAGAACTTTATATTTTAAGTACCAATTTGTGATGAAAGAATGCTTCCAGCTCAGTTCTAATCAGCATTAGAGGTTTTAGCAATTGCCAATTATTTTTCTAAATTGCCTATTTTAATTAAGTAAAATATTGTGAAGTTAAGATTATGAAGTGTTCGGGCATTATTTCATCTTTAACTAATTAGTAAGATAAAGGAAGTAATATTTAGGGACATTGCATAGCTATTTACAGAATGAGATGCCTTTATGTTCTTCCATGCCTTAATTTAAGGAAAGAAGTAAAAATTCTTAACTTCCTGAAATCCTGCTATATACCAGTCTTTGAGTATACCACTATAACATATTACTGTTACTTAATTAGAACCAAGGTGTTTGGAATGCCCAAGGTGATGAAGGTCTCTGGATGTCACTTTCAAAGCTCCTGTTCATATCGAATACCCCTGAGCTTAAACGCAAGCCAAGCGCCTAAGAGTGACTGACGGCCTCAGCCCTCACTCACACACTGAGTCAACATTCTACTTATCACTAGAGTACATCCAGAGAGTAATACACACCAAGGAACATGGAAACACTATCCATCTCCATCACACATCACTGTCAACTGTCGCAGGCAGTGTGATTTTGATAAATCTTGTGAATATTTTAATGCAGACTGCAGATTATGACAGTCTAGACATTGTTGCCTCCAGTCAGCGTCGCAGCTGTCTGTCTAACTGTGAACCCCAAGGTGTCACTCCTCCTGCTTGTACTGAGGTCCGGGGTATAGGAGAAGAGGTTAGGAAAGCTTTCCGCTTGGGGTTGCAGAAGGAGCAGCTTTATGGTCTAGAGAGCTAATTATGCACTCTTGATGAGATCATTAGAGGATAATGAAGGGAAATGGAAATGGTTTGCCATACGTGTGGACACATTTCCATATAGAATCATTTTTGTTTGTATTTAAATGTTGACTAGAAACTGTCTATCATGAGAAATGGTTGTGTTATTTTTGTTTTTAATCTTCAGATTGAAATGTATCCTTTAAGCTCAAAAGTAGTAAGAATCTTTATTTCTTGATTAAGAAGGTGCCATTGGGAGTTTTGCATTTCTGATTGATGGATGCTTTACAATGATAAGATTCCAACACACACACACACACAGAGAATTTAAAAGAAGGGAGACAGCTCTTGTATTCCCAATTTTGAATTTTTACTTTGTTTCATTTATCATCTGATTTTGGAAATTCAAATTGGAGATTTGTACTTTCCATGTATCTTTACAAAAGTGCTATTTCCAGAATTCGTTTCCAGTCTATTCAACAGGCAGTTTTAAGTAATACGTTCTAAAATACAAAAATAGTGATTTTGTCATTGTTTCTGGTGTAGTGATGGGAAATCTGGAGTTTGTGAAGGAAAATCTCTGGCATTGGTCAGAGTCTCACATCACACTTGGACAGTGCAAGCATCAGGCGTGATGCAGGTGAACTGCATGGATGGCCCCATTAATACAATGGATATCATGAGCATAAACAAAAACCAATATAAAGTAAGGAAAACCAATTACACTTAACATGGGGGAAAGACAGCTTTTGATAAGTGATAACCGAGTACTGTTGGGAAAATGCTCAAGGACACTGTGGCAGATCAACAGGATAGATACTGAGGACAAGATGCATGGAGTCATCCGGCTGAAGGCTGCCATGGACTCCACAGGCCACAGTGTGGACAGAGGAAGGAAACCCCTCCAACCAGTGATCAAAAGCCAAAAGAAGAGAGGCCCAGGGAGCAAAGCAGTGGCAATTTTTTTTTGTCATTTGTGGGTCTTGAACTCAGGGCCTGGGTGCTGTCCCTGAGCTTTATTGCTCAAGGTTAGAGCCCTACCACTTTGAGCCACAGTACTTCTTCCAGGTTTTTTGGTGGTTATTTGAATATAAATCAGACCTTCTTGCCTGCGCTGGCTTTGAATTGTAACCCTCAGATCTTAGTCTACTGAGTAGTTAGTATTACAGGAGTAAGCTACTGGCACCCAGCTAGCAGTGGAGATTTTGCATTCAGTGGTAAAGCATCTCTGGAAAAAGGTTGATGTTTAAGATAGCATGTAGAAAGAGCATCTTAGGACCTCTCTCCCACTGGGATGGCCCTCCCACAGCTCTGGGACCCTAGCACAGTTTTCCTCTTCTTTTCTTTTTTGCAATTTTTTTATTGTGATTAAGTGATTACATAAATTTCACAAATTCACAGTGTTGTGGGATAGTTAATATCACAAACACATTCTAACCTTCATGGGGCAAATTGTCTTTATCATGGTCTATAAAGTTTATGAGTTCTATGAGCTTTGACAATAGTTATTTCTTCCACATTGGGTGATATGTACATTTCTTTCCTTTTACTTAGCGTCAGCTGTTCCCTCTTTCCTGCTCATTCCCTCCCTCCTATCGCTGCCATTGAGTTGCCTAGTTTGTTTTGATCAATGTCCAGCTAGCACAGTTTTCTTAACAGCCATGCCTGGCACTGCCCCCTCTGAGCAGCTGCATTGAGAGATGCTAAAGCTGAAGGTATCCTAGGTTGCTAGGCCAAACAGAAATGCCAGGAGGATGTGGTAGGTGTGGTGATGATGTCATGGGAGGTGTGGTGGTAATGTCATGGGAGGTGTGGTGGTATCATGGGAGTGGTGATGTCATGGGAGGTGTGGTGGTGATGTCATGGGAGATGTGACAATGGTGTCATGGAAAGCTCCTGTAGATTCTCTGCAGGCCCCCACCCTGGTGCCACAGCAAGAGGATCTAGGCACTGAGCATTAAACACGTGTCTGCAAAGCTGAGCAGCTCAGGGTGTTGGAGCATTTCCTCTTCAAAGCTTAGGGGTTCTTCCTCCATGTGTCTTGCACTGCTAGTGTGGTGGCCTTCTAGAGGAATCCTGCCATCTCCGCGGTCCAGGCTCACAAAAGGGCTGATGGCTGCAGGGGAGGGAGGAAGGCAGCCTCCTCACTGGCCTGCCAGGAACCACTGCCCCCTTCTGCGTTTGCGTTTGTTTGCTGTTGGGGCAGGGGTGGGCTGCCAGATACACAAGCAATACAGGAAGCACCTTCAATTTGAATTTCAGATGCGTGACAATTCTTTAAGTTTAAGTAGGTGTCCTTCAGTGCTTGAGATGCTTATACCAAACCATTTATGATATTTGAAGCTTCATGTTGAGTACCTGTGTTTTTGGTCAACCACCCAATAAACACAGGCCTCACCCACACTCGGGTGGTTCCAGTACATGACACCTGCTAAAACTGCTGCCCCTGCAAACCTCCTGTCCTGAGATGCTGGACATTAGGTTCCTAGGTGCACTTATAGATGAGTACAGATGTTAAAAAATATGTAATATATATGTATGTATATGTAATTACCACTCAGAATGTAAAGTGAGCTCTGCTTCCCTTCCAGAGCCCTCCTATCCAGATGATTTCATTAAGTTTCCTGACTAGTACTTTCTGAGGACCTGCTTTCTCCACCCTCTTCCATACAAACTCCCAAATCTCCTGGTACCAGGCCTGCTTCGCAAACATGACTGCCCCACTTCAGCTCTCCAGTGAAGGCTCCCGGCTTCCTGCACAAGGATGTCTGCTGCCCCAGCGGCGCCTGCAGCCTCCCTCACCCCCATGTTCAGTCCTGACTCCCCAGCAAGGGGAGAGGGGAAGGCCAGCTCCCAAAATACAGGACGACGTCCTCAGGCAGCTGGCAGCTGAGCTGTGCCTTTGAGAGTAGGAAAAGTCTGGATATAGAAAGACAGACAGGAAACACTATGATGCATGGCAGGTTGAGAAGGAGGCCCGGGCCAGGACATGTCTCAGGTCTAAGAACAACCTCGGGCCCTGATTGGCCGATTTGAAGAGGATGCCGGGATTCAAGGTGACCCTGGCCTTTTTGTAATCACCACAAACGTTTTGGTACTGTGTCACAATTAGGGCTATGCAGAAGGGAAATTCATCTGGCAGCTATTTTTAAGCATCAGCAAGGAGGAAGTTAATTAAATGCACCCTGATCTGTGCCCTCCAAATTTGTCTTCAGTATCACTGCACATCCACCGCCCTGACTCAACACCACGCCTGTTCACAGCCCTCTGCTCCTCCGCCTGTCGCCGGCTGGAGGGAGGTCAGCTCCCATGCTTTCCCCAAACCTCTAGCACCTGCTTTTCCTCCACATGCTGGCCACGGACAATGAGCAGTTTGCCAAGCTCGTTCCTCTCCTGTTTTCCCTCCTCTGCAGCCCTTTCTCTTCCTGCATCCACCCTCAACTGAGCTCAGAATTGTTCCTTCAGGAAGTCTCCCTACGCCCTTGAGACCTGCCTGTGTCTGCTTTAGGGCTGTCTTGTGCCCCTTCCCCCTCCCCCCGTGTGGGTATGGAGAGCCCTCTGGAGACATTCCCTCTGCCCACTTCAGAGCTGCTCTGATTTTCTCTTTGGGTCTTGACTCCAGTGTCTCGTTCTCCCTCAAGGCACCCCCAGAACAGTAGCCCAGGCCCGTAAGTCACAGACCCACCCCCTGCCCCATCTCCCTCTGTGCTCTTCTTGCCCCATAGGCCCTCCTCAGGCACCAGGCTTCCTTCCTTCCTCTGTCTTCTACCCAACCACGTCCGGTAGTTTCTCTTGCTACCTAACAACTGTCCAAAGCCAGTGACCAAAACAACAACAACAAAAACCTGGCCATCGCTCAAGCCTGTCATCCTAGCTACTTAGGAGGCTGGGGTCTGAGGATAGCGCTTGGAAGCCAGCCCAGGCAGGAAAGTCTGGGAGACTCTTCAATGAACCACCAGAAAACTGGAAGTGGGAGAGTGCTAGCCTTGAGCGTAAAAGCTCAGGGCCAGCTCCCAGGCCCTGACCCTGAGTTCAAGCCCCACAACTGACCCTCTTCCCCCACACACCAAAAAGAAAAACACCTCTATATATTCTTTGTTGTGGAGCCATTGAACACAGGCCTCAGTTATTAAAAATCAAAGGGTTTTCAGAGTTGGGGTCTTCTCTGAAGGACCTAGAGAAAGGTCTAAGTACCAGCCTTTGCCAGGATCCATATTCCTTTACCCATCTTCAAAACCAGCAGTGTTGTGTCCTTTTGACCTTTCCTCCTAGGTCATCTCCAGCTCTCCTCCTTTTTTACCCCTTCTCCACGTGCGGCCTGGCCCCATGTGCCCTCGTTCGACTGGCCGGGTGGGCCAGGGAAATCTGTCTGCAAGTCTGCAGTCCCTTTAGCAATGTAATGCGACACCTGCCAAGGCGATCTTATTCTGCCTGCCACCCCATCACAGGGCCGGGGGCATTCAAAACACATTGCTCTGCTCAAATTGCTAACCATTCCCTGTGGCGTCAAGCCCAGACTTCACTCCTCTTCATGCCTAACCTGGTGTTGCATGCTCGTCCTCCCCTGTCCCACATCAAGTGGCATCTGCATTCTGGAAACCATGCAATGCCATCTGCCCCTGCCACAGTGCCCACTCTCCCACCCCCCCACGAGGCCTTCCCAGACTGGCCCTTACAGCTGGCCCACTGGAGGACCAGGGAGGGCTGTGCGCACCACCCAGGGGAATCAGGCCTCCACTCCGACCTCCATGAGCACAGTCCCCCGGAGGACCGACAGTCCTTATGTACAGTCCTTAAGTTCCCGTCCCCAGGGCTGGCCCTGCTTCATACATTGTCCAGTCCACCCTTCCTGGGTAGAGAATGGACTCCATGGAATCCTGGAAGCAGGAATGACTGACTCCTTAGATGACCACTGGTGAACACCAGCAAAGCTGTTGGACTTTGACACTTCTGTTAGGACCAAAGCACCACAGAGGAAGTCACAGTTTCTGGGAAGACCGAGAAACTGGCCATGGTGTGTGTGTGTGTGCCCCTGTGGACAGCTCCCTCGCTCCTCACCCTGCCCAGCTGAGGCGGCACTGTGGTTACCCCATCTTCCATGAGGAGTCAGTGAGCCCTGGAAGCAGGAACTCCCTTGTTCTCTGGTAGGCAGAGAAGCTGAGGCCTGCAACTGCATTCTTTCTGCCTCAGTAGTGGGCTGAAGCTACTGGTACCTGCAGGGAGCCTAGCAGAGTATCCACTGAATTCCTGCTGGGCTGGGGGTGATCTGGATGGGTGTGCTTGGAGTGTGAGGAGGGAGGGGCGGAGGTGCATGCCCGGCTGAGCTGCACCACTGCGCCCCCTCACCCATCATTACTGGTGCCTCAGGACAGTGAATGAGCTATTTGAGCTGATGGACCCTTAAAGATCAAAGCATCTATTTTTATGCAAATAGCCAGGAGCAATAAAACCCAGGGGAAAGAAGTCAGGAATATAAATTACAGTGGGATGTGTACCATTGGAGGGTACCGGCAAGCCCATTTGTTATTCAAACTTAAACTCCTAGCAATGACAACTTTTTAAATTTGTGTTTTAAATTATTTTTAAATGAGGAGATATAAGTGGCAAACTGTAACCCTGGATTTCATTGCTTCTCAAGTGCATCCCAATATTGAGATGGCTTAAGAATGCAACTTGTGAGTCAGGTGTTATCAGGAGGTGCAGCCGCAGCACCTGCTCACACCTGGCAGGCGGCCACATGTCCGTGGGGTTGAGAGCACTGGAACCTGGCGAGCACTCCATGCTCAAGCCAAGCCTTCCTTAGGTTTGGAAACCTGCCACCCAGCCTCTCGACGGGCTGCTGTATTAACCTATGGGTCTGCGTTCGAGGTTGCGTCCCGGTCCTCCCTTACACTTGTCTTCTGCCAGGTTCCCTGGCAGATGCGCTGCTTTCACCACCAGCGCACCGGCTTCGTGGGAGAGGGGCCTAGGGCCCGCCACAGGCATCCTGCCTGTGCCATGCGACCTCACACAGCACGGAGGGCTCCCCTGAGCCCCGAAGTCGAGGCACGATGTCGCCACCAGGGTCCCAGCAGATTTCCAAGGGATTTGACGGTGGCATTCACTGGGGTGTTTAAACGTCACTAACTATGATCTAATACGAAATTATTATGTTCTAAATGGAAGAACACGGCATGCTCTAAAGGAAAAGCCGTCTTGCCTTTATTATGACTGGATTTATACCATTTTAAAGTATCCGCAAACTAGTGTGGGGTGCCTAGTGGAAAGGACTCTGGGCGGAGTCCCTGCTCTTCTCCAGCTCTCTGCCATTGTATTATTTAACACAAGGGGCCTTCTTCAAGATCTTTCCATATCTTATCTTATTTACTGTTGCCAATCAGTGTCCATATGGATCACAAAATGTCCGCTCAGGTCACAAGAAGGCAATAGCCCCCAGAAAATGGTTTTCTGGCTTTGAA
This sequence comes from Dipodomys ordii, assembly GCF_000151885.1. Taxonomy (NCBI): domain Eukaryota; kingdom Metazoa; phylum Chordata; class Mammalia; order Rodentia; family Heteromyidae; genus Dipodomys; species Dipodomys ordii. The sequence continues at coordinate 3,476,518 of NW_012267293.1, read as the reverse complement.
GACTTCTCGAGATGACAATCTGCAGTCTCTGTGACACTGTACCACATGTCTCTCTCCCTCGTGGTAGCTGTGATCACCACCCCTGTTCCATCCCCATAGCTTCCTCCCCCTCCTCCCTAACACTGAACAACACTTGGCTGCCATCCTCAAACAGACCTCCAGACACCATGCTCCGTGGGGGCGGGGCAGGGAGGAAGGCTCTGTCATGTTGGCAATAAAGACTCCTCATTTCAGGAGCAGTTACTCAATCAAGACACTCAAATCAAAGAAATAAGTCTCCAGGTGCCTGTCCACTGCCAGGCCCAAGAGGTGAATCCTGTATCACCTCTTGGAGTTTGAAAGTGTGGCAGTTTGAGAGATTTCCACTCTTCCTGGAGCTGATGTGTCCAGAAACCTGACTATAGGTTCTGCGACTGTTGTAATCATCAGGAAACTTTTGTGAAAACAGATCTACAAGTCCCAGAGATTCATCTTCTTTCTAGCTGTCACCACACTCAAAATAATACCGTCCCTGAACCACCTATCTGTGACTCACAATGTCCTGCCAAGTGTACTTAATACCCAGGACACTCAACTTACTACAGAGCTAACTCGGAGGCGTTTGAGTTCATTCCCTGCACAGTCTCACTTGCCACCAGGACTTAAAATAACGCGGGTTTTGACCTGCAGGTGGATAATTACTCTTTTTTTCCCTTTTCATGTACTCTACTTGCAAAAATATATTGATGAATTATTAAATGGCAAAGCATTTGTACTCAATTTTAACAAAATAACTGTTTTATGGAAGCTAGAATTACCATGTGTTCAGTATTGACAACATCATGATAGGAAAGTGAAGCATTTCCATAATTAAGTTAAACAGTTATTTTTCCCCCACAACTCAATTTCCTAACCCCAATTCAAACTCACTGAACCTGAAATTTGCCGAGTAGAGTGTGTGTGCTCAGCTTAGCTTCTGATGCTTAAGGGAGAACCTGCCCTTCCTGGAGGAATTCCCAACGCACTCCCTGTTCTCCTTTCTCAGCTGCCATATTAAACACTTAATGTCTTGGGCATTCTGCTAGGCTCTTTCTAAATCCTGTCTTATTTACTCATGAGCACTTTGTGGCAAGTGAGACAGCTGGCACCCAAAGCCAACATTCAGCTAGGACGTTGCAAAACCCGAGATCTACCTGGTGTGTTAGGAGCCCAGTGCACCTGCTCTGTTAAAAACAGGCTGTGTCGTGATGGCTCCGGTCTTGGAGCCAGCACCACGCCCTGTCTCTCACCTGTCCTCCAGAGCCTGCTTCTTACTTCGCTGCCCCTGCTGCACCAGGCCTGCCTGTCATCTCCGCATTTAGGTCAGTCCTTCCACCCCCTTTTATCCGTCCTGATAAAAGTTTGATCTTCAGATTTCACCAAGTGGTTGTACTACTTCTTGCTTGTAGAGGTATGTTTTCTGTTAACGTGATTGCTTATGGAACGTTCCATCTTAGGACACATAGATTCACTCCAGTGTGGGCCTTCCTGTAGCTTACCGTGGTATAGAACCAGCGCTTCATTAGTGGCCGTCCAGGCTTAAAACAGGGTCATAGCCTCTGCTTCACAGGTGGTGTACAGTGTGGATGTGTGTGGATATAGTTAACAACCCGTTCTCTATTGTTTTCATTATGGCCCACCTTCTTTACGGTAGTCATTTCTATTTCTTCTTTGTAAATATTTTTATTTGTGTAAAGTAATTGGACCAAGGGGGTTTCCCTGTGATAGCTCCATATATATATGGTGTACTTTGATCAAATTTATGCCATTACTCTATCTTAACCTCCCCTCTCGCCATGGCTTTATTGAAGGAGTTGAGTTTCATTGTGGTACCATCATGCGTCTATATGGTGCAATTCAATCATATTTACCTCCCCCTCACCCTGCCCTCCTACTGGGTCCTTTCCTCTTCCCTCTTCCTCCTCCCCCTCTCTTTCCCCATCCACCCTTCCCCTGCCCTGGCTGGTTTCTTTGCATGTTACCTGGTTAGGTTTCAAACACGACCCCTCCAATCTTAGTTCTGTCCTTTGCCTTTGTGTGACCTCTGACAGCAGGTGGTCGCTCCCTGACTTGTGCTATCTTGGACACAGTAAGGCCACCAACAGCTGTGTGGGCCTCTCAAATCCAACAGGCGACCTTTTGTGACATCAGAACTGGATTGAAATTATAGCTATGTGTTTTTAGTCACAATTGTTGCCTGGCTTTGAGTAAGCCTTGATCTTCAGAGGGCAGCAGCAGGACGGGCGGCAGCTGGAAGGTTTGTCGCCTGGAGATCAAATATAGTTCTCCACCCATCCCCTCAATATCACGCCAGGCAGCTTTGTGTGGGGGGCCTCCCAGAGCCTCCAGCCTGAGCTAGCCGTCACTCACCAGCTGCCAGTACCCACCGCAGCCCAGAGAGCTCAAATTCCAGGTCTTGGCAGGTGGTGATTTACCAAGAAGACCACTCTGCTAGGAGAGATACGATCGGAGTGATCTTAGAGACGTGCTCATCACACACAGCGCTCCAGTTACAGCCAAGCCCCGCTAGGGCCAGCATCCTAACCTCAGTGCACATTGAAGTCACATGGAAAGTTTTACAAGTTCCAATGCTGATTTCTGCTCCTGCTCATCGTACAGCAGCCCCAATCCCCTTCAAATGCCTCCAAGAATCTGAGTCACATGTGTTCACGAAATAGTCCTTTCAGGTGACATTTGGTTTGTGCCAGTGTTTTCCCCTCTTGCTTTCTGATCTCATAGAATAGCCTCAGACTCGGGCCACACAGGTCTGCGTGGAGCCAGGGCCAGGGCCGGGGCTGGCTCGGGAAGGCCCGGTTACCACTGTGCCCATCCACAGAGGCTCAGGCAAACTGCGGGGCAGTATGAGAGCTTCCCCGGTGGTGCGTGCAGACTGCTGAGGCTGAGAGTGAGGGCGTCAGGACCCCAGCCAGGCCAGGCCCCACGGTCCAGCCCCAAGGCCCAGCCGCAGAGCTGGCGAGAGCCAGTGAGGAGGGGTCAGGACCCAGAGAAGTAGACCGGAGGTCTCCAACCCCAGGCACAGTGAAGGATTTGGACTGTCCGTGGCCAGCAGGCGGGCACAGGATGCACAGCGTGGGGAGGGAGAGCGCATGCCTGCACCTCCGCAGGCCTCACAGCCCTCCCTGCAAAGGGGCCATGTCCATCCTGCCCCGCCAGCCCTCCGAAAAGGAGTGGAGCGACTGAAGGGGACACTGAGGAGGGGTCAGGACCTGACCTCCCCCCCCAGAATGCTGGCCTGGGTCCTGGGGCCACAAGCCACCCGTGGCCGACCGTTCCCACCTGGGGGTTCTTAGCCACAGTCACATCCATTTGGAATTCTACTACTTTCACGTCAGCTACATTCGAGCTAGGTTTTCAGGTTGAGGATATTAGTTGTAGAAAAATGTACTATTGCCAGGCACTGGTGGCTCACGCCTGTCATCCTAGCTACTCAGGAGGCTGAGATCTGAGGGTCATGATTCAAAACTGGTCCTGGCAGGCAAGTCTGTGAGACTCTTATCTTCAGTTAACCACCAGAAATCTGGAAGTGGAGCTGTGGTTTGACCCTACTTTGTAGAGTGCTAGCCTTGAGCAAGCTCAGGGAGAGCACCCAGGCCCTGAATTCAAGGCCACTACTGGCAAAAAAAATTATTTATATATATATATGATATATAATATATAACTATAATATAGTATATAGTGTATATATACTATCTATCTATATAATACACAGTATACTATCCATATCCCAGGGGAGAAGCAGACCAGAGAGGGGGAAAGAGAGAGAGAAAGAGAGAGAGAGTACATACTATCCATAGTTTTATGATTTTCTTCTTATACTAAAATTTATATTTGTATTTTATTAATTTAGAAATAGTCTATGAGTAGGTAAGCATTTTTATACTAGCACGTTAAGTATTAAAATTTACAAGAGAGTTTATACCAAAACAGATGTAGACCTTGGGCCTGAATTCCCTTTGGTGTGAGTAATAACTTTTATCATAAAATACAAAGGTTCACAAATAATTAAACAGATAAATTTTCAAAGAGAGAAAGAATTTATGTATCTGGATTGTGGATTATTATTTTAAACATGGGCATACCATATTTTAGAGGCAAATAGATGCTGTGATTTATTTTTTTAAGCTGCCATGAATCGAAGAGCAGCCTTTCTCAGAAAACAAAATTACTTAGAAATTATTTCAGATTTTTCCCTTCTTGTATTTTCTATTCTCATCCTTAGCTTTGAAATTCCACAACGTTTCCACCTCTACAAACCTGTTTGACTCCTTAAAGGAGATGTAAAGTATTTCCTTTTGAAGATGTGAAGGCCATATTGGGGAAAGGAAATGGCGAGGAAAAAACCGAGTGACACTCAATAACAAAGCAGTGGTTGTTTTCACTTCCAGTTGCTCTGCAATAACCTGAGTCCTCTTCAGCGTCCTCCAGTCACCCACGTCCCAGTGGCCATGGCCACTGGAGACAGACATACAGCGAGTACAGCCCAAGCCCAGGACAGAACGACACAAGCACAGAGACGAGGGGTGGGGGGGAGGGGGGAAAGGGAGGATGGAAAGAGCTGTGTAGAGCTCGGGGTGCATAGGGGCAAGTGCAAGGGAAAGAAGGAAGGTGCCATCGGAAGGAGCCGAGGAGCCCCTGGCCCTGGCCACTGCATCCATCTGGTTGCCCAGAGTGGGCAGATCCTGAGAACACATCCTAGCGGGGCACACAGAGCCCCACCTCCAAGGAGGCTGCTGTTCCGGGGGGGTGGGAGGGGAACAGACCAGAGTTCTGGACCAGAGTCCAGAATCTGACAGGAAGCCTGAGCTGAGGCCTCGGGAAGGTAATGGGAGGGACAACGCCCAGGCAGGAGGGAGGACTGGGGGAGGCCTCCCAGAGGCCAGGGGAGACAGGCAAGGGAAGGCCGCTGGGACAGCGAGGAGGAAGGAAAGGCACCAGTGATTCAGAGCCTGGCTCAGCACGGCCTATGCTGTGGAACCCGAGAGAACCGTGTTGCTCACACAACACAGCGCTTATGTGAAGTCCGCACTGGTTTTGCTGGTTCCAAACACACACAAAGCAGAGCAGGACAGATGCCTTGTCTGAGTGACCCAGACACCAGAGCGCCATGGAGGCCCAGCGGGGCAGGTCCCTGGGGTAGCGGGGGTGGGGACTGGGCGCCCAGCACCATGTGAGAGAGTGCTGTGCTCATTTCCCTGCTTCTGGCTCTGTCTTCTGGCAACTGCCCTCGCTGACTGTGGGTTTGTTCCCTTTGCCCTGCACAGCAACAACAGCAGAAAACACAGATTTGAATCAACCCTTTATTTCACCAGCAGTGAAGGAATTACTTTGTTAATTGGTATATTGATATCCCAAGAACTGCTTACTGTGCCAAGTTATTAAGAATAAGCAGGCGAGGGGCAGATTAAACTTTGAATCACCTGTTCCTTTGGGCAAAACACATAAACCAAATTGACTGAAACCAAATGTCATATTATTTACATGGCGTGCACAATTTATTTCCTAAAAAATGTGCTCCACAAAAGATTTGAATTTGCTCTTAAGGATATAATGGATCTCACTTAATAGTGCAGCCCTCTTATGTGCCCTTCTCTATAATTAAATCATATGGGGAAATGTCACAAAGCAAAATAAAATGTATTTATTTCAGCCATATCTTCCCACAGCATGACACGAAGTCTGGGGGAAAAAAAGAATCACTAAGCATTTTTATGCCATCTGTGCTTGTAGGAGATGTGCTTTCTGAGTTTGTCACTGTAAAGAATTCCATTCTTGAATTAAGCATAGTCTACTTATTACTATCTAGTGTCTGGCCGAATGAGTACCAAATCAGACACAATTCCATATTGGACACAATATTTTTCTCATCTTGGTGGTTATTTGGCAGCAAAACTGGTCCACCATAAAGCCATTTATGGAATCTGCAAAAAAATAAAATAAAATAAGGCTAAGGGGGAGGGAGGAAATGAGGGGGAAAGAGAGTCATTAACAAATTATATTCAAACTAAAATCTCCATGCTTTGTCATCTGGATAAAGTTGTGATGGTTGAAATGGCAGCTTCTCCTAAGCAGAATGTGAGTCTGTGAGCGACTGGGCAAGAGTGCTGTCTGGGCCTGAGAACCCCCCACCCCGCACCTCGGGAGGCCAGCAATCCGCCCTGCACAGAGCATGCCGCCTGGGCCCCCTGACACACTGCCTCCCACCAGAGGAGGCCTATCGCCTTCCTCGCCAGGATCACGACCAGGCTTTATGTATGCTCCTGGGAATTGTTATTCCCTCTGCATGAAAAACCTGCATGTTCTCCCAGCCCACTTGGCGGAAGCTCTACCCCAAACCCCGTCTGCTCATCCCTCGGAGACTTCCCGCACATTGAAGCCAGTAAACTTGGTGCTATTGTTTTGAAACACATAAATGATGAGCTGTTACAGTTTAAAAACGAGAAATGCTTTCATTTCCTTCTGGTTGTGAATCTTCCTAAGGCAGTAATATTTGTGTTACAACATTCAAACCTAGCTAAACTAAGCAGGCATTATTTACTTAAAAGCAATGTAACCTAATGGTGTGGCATTTTGATCATCGCCTATGCTTTCTCAAAAATGGAAAAGGTCTAAGCTACATGATTTGTTATAAACTCAAGGACTACCTTCACTTGATGAAATGTGTTGATTCTATTCAAGAACTTTGAAAAGATTAAAAGTTTCATAAAGTTTTTTAAGACTCTCCTCTCTTTACTATCTTGATCCGCCTTTATTGTTGAAGGGACATGTCGTATAGAGTACGTGTGGCTCACTTACACACTGAAATGTCCACAACAGAGTAGGCGTGTGTGACTCCTCAGACACTCATCCTCTCAGTATCTGGAGTCACCGGGAACTCACTGCTTTCTACCTGTCACTCGATCCTTGCTGACCAGCCTTTCCCCATCCCTCCAATCCCTCCCACCCCTAGTGATCACCCTTTTACAACGAATGTCTCTGAGATCAACCTGTTAGACTCCATATATGAGTCTGATGGTGTGCTCTTCGTTTTTCTGTGTCTGAATTCTTTCACTTTGTGCTGTTCAGTTCTGGGCATGCGGTCACAAATGACAGGATTTGTGTGGCCTTTGCCTGACCAAATAGAATCCCATCAGCTCCCTGGTCCAGGTTTGGTTACACCCATCATCATTTGAAGGACACTTGGGTTGATTTCGTGCCTTAGCAATTTTGACTCATGTGTCAATGATCATGGAAATGTGGATGTGTTTTTGACCTACTGATTTTACTTCCTTTAGCATTTGATATTCAGCAACCCAGGGCAAAGAAGGGAAGGAAGCGTGCTTACTCAGACTAGAGAAGTGAGGTGGTGATGGCTAGAGAGGCATGATTGTAAGTGAGTGATGAGTGTGATTTTCCAAGAGGATGATTGAGTTTTGAGCAAAGAGCAAAGAAGCCATGGGTGGTTTATGATGAAGCTTGCAGGTTCAAAACAGCTAGAGCACTGACCAAAGAGAAAGAAAAGGGTTGAGGACTCAGAACTGGCCCCTCTTCGCATGTGCTGTGCTCCCTGGGGCAGCCTGGCTATAGAAATCACCACGGGGTCACTGAGTTCGACTATTCTGAATCAAGAAGTAGAAGGAAGTATAAGACGAGTAGACATTCCTAGAATACATAGACAGAGTCTGCAAGGAGTTCAAAAGAGACATTCAGTTGAGCAAGCTGAGTGGGGAAGGAACCTTGTATTGAGGAATAGCTTGTTGGAGAGATTTGTTATAAAGGAACAGCATAGCTTGGACACATAATCAACAGAAATGTATGTTCTCAGAGTTCTGCAGGCCACAGTTCCAGGGTCAAAGTCAGCAAGGTGGTGTCTTCTGAGGCCTTGGTTTTCAGAAGGCCACCTCCTTGTGTATCCTCAAGGTTGATCCTCCATCTGGGTGCTGTCTGTGTCCTCACCTCTTTATAAGGCCTAGGGCCCAGTGAATTCCATTGTACCCTAATTGCCTTGTTTGACAAATGCAGTTACCATCTGAGTCATGAGACTTCACCATAGGAATTTCAGAGGAAGCCAGGAGACACAGCACAGCTCAGCCCCTAACAGGACTGAAGGTGGCTGGCCTAAGAGGAAGAGGTGCTATTGAAGAGTGACGATGCACTTCAGCTTAGGATCTCACTGGTGGTTTGGGTGTAAGCAACAGCAAGGACCAACTTGGTGCCATTTCAAGTGTGACTGATGGAAAATGGGCTTAGGTCATGAGACTTCAGAGCAGAGGGGCTAGAGGCTTAGGGAGGAAGCTACACACACGTGTGCACCCCCCCCACACACACACAAACAACCTCACATCATTTCCTTAGAACTTTCCCAGATGGATTGTAGCAGAGCACAAATTGAAGTTACTGTCCCATGCCATTCTTACCCTGTAAGATCGGCGAAAGCAGGAAGCAATTCTTTGCATTCTGACCTCCTGATACACACCAGCTTTGAATGGCTGGCCTAAAAAAGAGCACTTCCTGTTGAATGTTTTCAAATTCAGGGTCATGTGCCTGCAGTTCCCTCTACATCCCACTAGATGGCAACCCTCCATTTTGGTAAGATTGACCCAGTAGGCCTCCATTTGGCCACAGCATTGACCTTACACACCTCCCAAGGATAAACTTTAGTGCATCTAGCTGTTTACCACTGCCAGCGGTTAACTCATTTTTCATTCTAATTATATTTCTTGGATCAGATAGCTTGGAAAACAGTCTTACATCAGATAAATATACTCCCTTTGTGGCATAGATCCCTCCATGCCTGTCCCTTTGTCCTCTTCTTTACATTAGTGGCCACCTGTAGTCACATCTCTCACATAAATTCTGTGCATGGGGAGTCATTTCCACATTTCTGAAGCTATCCCTCAGCATGGCACTAATCGTCCATAGCTCGAGTTCCTACGCACTGTACCACTTAGACTTCTCTATCCCTCCCTTCTCCTCTCATTCTTTTTCACCTGAAGCCCATACTTATCAGGAAATCTCATATTAGCATATGACATAGCTTCTAAATGTTAGCTCATGGAGTAGACTATAGATGGTAAAGGATTTCACTTTGCTCTGTGTGACTACAAAATTCACAGGAGTTATTAACTCTGCTTTACTGTGAACCCCATCCTAAAGACTTCTTCATCTACAACCAGTATAATAGCTAAGTTAATTTGGTTTTGATATGTGTAAAGATCCAAAATGCAGGTTCAATCAAAAATTTTAAAAGCAAGGTAGTGCATGTTGGTGGCTGCATTAACAATCCTTTCACTGCCAAGTAATGTAATTGATGGAATGGTCATTATCTTATCATTTCTGCTGGGGGAAGAATCTTACTAAGACAAAAACTGTAAAGGGGGAAGTTCCACAGGAGAGTGTAGCCACAATGACAGTATGGAGGAGAGGCCAGGGCCAGGGATGTGCAGGGATTTCCCATGTATTTATTTCAGACCCTTACCACTCCTATGAGGAGCACCCTCGGCTCTCACCCGGCTTCACGCTCCTCCATGCTCCAGTGCAACAGGCCGGCTCTCAGGAAACCCTGGCTCAGCATGCAGCTTCCACCAGCTCAGGCCCCGAGTCCTTTCCCGCTCCACAGATGAACCCCGGCAGCAGGCCTTGTTCTTGTTCCCATTTTACAGGGCAGGGAAGTGAAGTTCAGGACATTGTTACGAGATGAATTTCTCATGATCCACACCATCCATCATCTATAAAGCAGAGTGTTTTGCCTACTCCTGATGATGTGTCCATCATAGCACAATGATGGCCTTCTCAAGTGTAGTAGGGTTCCAACTTCTCCTAAGACTGAATGACCTGGTGAGGCTGTCTGTGGCCAGCAGTGATAACCCGATAGATGTTTACAGAAGAGCAGAAAGACATTCACGATTTCCTCTTGGTAGAGTGTGAATTTGTGGGTTCAGAGCACCCCGTGGAACCTTGACCACAGCCAGGCCAGATCCACAGCCTGACCCTGAGAGGTTAGAAAAGCCATTTTCCTCATGAAAACATGGGTTTATTTTTTACATGGGTTTATTTTTTTTTACCAGAATAAATGAGAAGTTCATCCACTGGGAGCCCAAAGTCAACAGGTCTGCCCCGAGTCGCCCTGCTTGCTCCTGCTCTTCACTATAGCCAAGACCTCAGTAGGTACTCAGATTCCAACACCATCTCACAAAAAGCACAGAAGCACCTTGCATTACAGTCCCCGGAAAATTTCAGCCTCTACATTATATTAAGCCACCGTTATTATTTTAGAACAAGACCATTTACCTGGTGGCATATACTTAAAATGTACAGATTGCTTTTTGATATCTCAAACCTGTAGCCAGTTTCAGAGATTTGCAGTTGACGGTATCTAAATCAGCCCAGAAGATTCCCTGCCCCTACCCTAAACACACCGATGTACAGTGTGCAGTTCTCTAAATGGAAGCTACCAAAACTGTAACGAAGACAACTGGTGCTTTTTTTTTTTAATTGACAGAAATTTTGTATGTGTTTAGACATCAGGGTAACGTTAGAGAAGACGTCTTTGAACTAGATCATCAAACGATTCTTATCTATGCTACCCATGCATGAACACACACACACATGCGTGTGTGTGCAAGTGCACACTTGCAGCGACAGACATCATGGTAGAATGCTCTAAGGATCTCTAGGAGTCCAGGAGCCAGAGCATTCCTTGAAAACTCCGGGTGTTGGGAATGAGGTGGTCTGTGGCCGGGGTTCGTCGGGGAAGTATGAAAGGACTCCGGGCTTGAGATGGTGGAAACTGCACACTGAGCCAGGGATTCCTGAGAGCCGGCCTGTTCCACTGGAGCATGGAGGAACGTGAAGCCGGGTGAGAGCCGAGGATGCTGCTCACAGGAGGAGAACTCTCTCCACTTCTGGCAGGGCTTCATGGACAGATCTGAGTTTTTCACTTATAACCAACCAAATGCTTTGCTTCTGGCTCACAGTGGATAAGAAAATAAATGGGCCTTTTCTTGTTCATTGTAGCTTTTCTTTCAGTTTTCTGGTACACTGCCCAGGTAAAAAGCATTTAGTAGTAGCAGTAGTGGTAGCACTATTACTACATAGTCAGTTATTTCTGAGTGCCTGTTCTAATTCAGAGATTTGGGTGTCTAGATCTATGCACTCTTCGGTAGGAAATAACAACCCAACTTAAAGGTGAGTCTGGCCGGGCGCCGGTGGCTCACGCCTGTAATCTTAGCTACTCAGGAGGCTGAGATCTGAGGATCGCGGTTCAAAGCCAGCCCGGGCAGGAGAAACTGTGAGACTCCTATCTCCAATAAACCACCAGAA
>NW_012267293.1:3433621-3462541 GCF_000151885.1 Dipodomys ordii | reverse complement strand
GGGGGGGCGGCGGAGCGGGGGGCACAACCACCTTCAGTCTGCAGAGCCTATAATGAACCTGGCTCCTTTGTTACACAGATTATCATAAGATTGTAGTAAGTACATCTTGGGAAATGCTGCTGCAAAATCTCCTTGAATTTGTAAGAAGATTTGGGGTGGGGGCTGAGTATAGGCAGTAAGAGCAGGTTCATTTCTTTGCTCTTGTGAGCAACTTACTTGGTTCTTCCATCAGATGGAGACCAAAACGCAGTGTTTTTAGGTTGAAAATGTATGGGTGGAAAAGATCAGATTTGACCTTTTTAGTTCAATGACTATTGCACAACCAGGCACCAGTGGTTCCCACTAGTAATCCCAGCCATGAAGGAGGCTGAGTTTGAAGATAAAGGTTTCAGGGCAGCCCCAGCAGACAAATTCATAATACTTACTTAAAATTAACCAGCAAAAAGCCAGGAGTGCAGCTGCGGCTCACATGGTAGAGTGCCGACCTTGAGAGAAAAGCAAAGGGACATAAAGTACCCAGAGCCTGAGTTCAAGCCCTAGTACCAGAGCAATAATAACAAAAAATACTGCATAAAGTGGCTAACTCAAATTATGAACAAAAATGACTCCTAAATTATCAGCACTGTTTGCATCTTGGGGGACTGGTCCTGCCTGACAGCTCTGTTGGGGCTGGAAGCAGTTACAGTATTTCCGCAGGGGCTCTGATTCGCAACTCACAAGAAAGGGTATCGGTGGAAAGCCAGATGTATCTAACTTGACAGCTTTCCCTCAGAGTCAGAGCTGTGAAGAAGGTGAGACAGAGGATGCAGCCGACATGCCGCTAGCCGCCCGCTGACCCTCCCTGAGCCACGCACGCACGGTGGCAGGGCTGCTCTGTGAAGGAAGGGTTAAGGAACCCAGGCTGCGGTCTGGCCAAACAGGAAGCCTCCGGGAACTTTTACCTACCTCCTGTGGCCCAGCTGGCCACTTGGGGACAGCAGAGACTCGGGGCAGCAGCGAGCAGAGCAGAGGGCCCAGATGAAAAGGCCAATTCTCCATTCTTCTGCAAGTCCCTGGAGATGAACACTGTGACCTTGTTCCCAGTCCTGAGCCTCGCCAGCTGTCCTTGCTTCCCCCTCCTGAGAACACGCTGCTCCCCCCTCCCTCCCTGGCCGCTGCCCCTGCCCCACTGCTCCCTGGAAATGTATCCTGTGGGGCAGAATTGAGATTATTTGCTGGAGATGGCACACCCTTCTTTTTGTTACTTTGGTTTTATAATCTAGATGGAGGAATTCCATGATGAGTAGAGGACCTACACTCTGGTTGGGGGTTTTCGTGTGAGCTAGTCACTCCGTTACAATAAATACATTTCTAACTCACTGGATCAAAGTCTTGGCATTCCCATATTAACCTGAGTCCATGTGAAACAGGTTTCCCAGGCCCCAGGGCTGCTTATACTCACTGGGGACCTCGGGGTCAGAGCTGTACTGATTTGTCTCATCATCCTTCATGCTGTTCAGAGCACCTGGCTGTGGACACACACACACACACACACACACACACACACACACACCATTTCCAACAGTGTTGAAACCAAGCTCTGGTCACTTGCCACAGCTTTGCTGCTCTGAGGGAGGGCTTCAAGCTCCTTGGTGACAGTTCCCCTCTGCTGGATAAGCTGGGAATCCTCTCGGGGCTGGGGCTGGTGAATTCCTCTGCAGTTCCAACCACAGGGCTGAGAAATCGCTCTAACTTCTGAAATCTCCTCATCGTACAGTCACGTGGTAGGTGAAAGAGACTGAGGAAATGTCCATGTGTGGAAGGCTTAGCAAAATCCATTGTTTGTTTTACTGTAGTGCTCAGTGAAAATGGCACAAGAGTGAGCTTTAGAACGTTCTTCTGTCCCCAGAATCAGGCCAAACAAGGCTCCTGTCAGGGTTGTGTCCTCTGGGTGACAATCACTGTCAGTCTCCGAGTGGCCGGAGCCATCGCCGGAGTCACCATAAACACAAAAGGAGACTCACCTTCATCACTGTGCTCTCTCTATCTTTAGCCTAGGCCTCTCATACTCAACGACTTTTCACTGGAAACAAGACTTTCAAAGTACTTCATTTAAAAATTAAGAAACTATATACATAATATTAACACAGATATGACTTATGAGAACACAGAGCTCTGGCTTCCGCGGTCTCATTTAAACTTAACTAGTAACCTTATGCTCTAACTAAATGTTTCCCTTATGGACAAACTAAAACTGCTAGGGATTAACTGTCTTGCTCAAAGCCACAGAGGAGGATATAGCTGACAGGGCACAGTCTTGTCCGAGGGTTTCAAATCGAAGTTCAACGTGCTTTGCTCTGCACTCGAGGAAGAAATCAGAGTGTGACTGAAGAGCATCCACGCCGGCTCTCAAGTGAGGTCGAGGCCTAGATCTTGGCCAAGATCCTCATCCTAAAGCTGAGACATGGGAAACCACTGACAATGTGAGGAAGTGATCTGACTAAACCCAGTATCTTAGGAATAATACAGGAGAGCGTGATGAGCCTGATGTTAAGAGCCTCGTCCCCACATCTCTCTAAAGCTCTTACTAGCAATTGCCACCAGTGAGAAGCAGGAGATAGAAGAGCTAGCATGATGCAAGGCATAGGGAAGACGGAGAAGGAAGGAGGAGCAGAAGGAGGAGGAGGTGGAGGAGAAGAAAAGTAGCGCCACTGTACCTTTGAAACCTGCCATCCTTGGTTTGTGCCCAAGGAGATCTGTTCTACGACCACTGTACTACCTGGGGTTGTTAAACTCATTGGAAGGCTTTACAAAAGAATTACAGAGAATAGTGAAATGTAATTTAATAATTAGGTATAATTTCCTGTCCACAATGATCAAATACATTCCTGAAATTAGAAAAATGCAGGCTTATGATCTTTTTTAACTATAGCTATAATGAAATGCTATGTCCTTTATTGATTTTATTACAAAATATTTCCTTTTGCCTTCTTAATTTAGGGCAGCGAAATGCTGCTTTGGTGGAAAAATAAGACATGGAAAAATCCCTGAGCTGTGGGGCGCATGTCAGTGCCCTGGGTGTGTGGCTCACTAGAACAGTGTTTCGGCTCTATTGGAGCACATTGAAAGGAATTAGATTTTGCGCTGCCAAATTTTTACTATGAAAGAGTTTGCTATAACAGTGTTTTATTATATTCTTATTGAACTTCAGCCAGTTGAAAATAGAATCTCCTCACCATCCTTTTAAATTAGCCTAAAACTGCAGACAAAAGACAAAAATCAATGTGCAAATTTAGCGCCTTGTACTTAGTTTCTTGAGAAATTTACCCTGCTGCTGATATGCAGCAGGGTAACGGAATATAGAGGAACTGGAAATGTTTAAAGCGGCATTTCTTATTTAAGTCTGTTGAAGTGTCGGCTAAATCCTGTCCATAATCTGTCCCTTGAATGCCTAGGTTTGTGCCGAGTGTGTGCTCACGCCCCAGTGCTAGCTCAATAAAACCGTCCCCAACACACGTCCTGTGGGTCTTAGGCAAAAATGACTGAGTTTGTAAACAATACCTATCTGATTGACTGGGAGGAGTTCATTCAAAGCCTCACACTGCCCGCTACCCCTATTGGCTGCAGGTCAGAGAAACCACGAGAAGCCACTGCCCAGCTCCACGTACTGATACCAAGAAAAAGACAGAAAGGCACAGGGCCAGAGAGAGTAACCATTCTTGCAAAAGCCTGTCTAGCATCTCCCCAAACTAGCACAATGATGTATGGAAACCATCAGGAAAAAAAAACAAACAACAAAAGCAAAAAGCAGTCTGATTGCATCCAGATATTCAGTGGACCAAGTGTGGCAGTTAGACCAGATGACGGAGGATCTGTGGTGGTTTTACAGCCTCTATCTGCACCGCCAGGAAGGCTGAGGCTAGGAAGGTAACACAATTAGCAGAAACCAAATTAGTGACCAATGTACCATGCCAGGGCCTGTGGGTGCGTGTGTGGCCGGGGCACCGGGCAGATCTCAGGCAGCACACTAGCAGGACTGGCTGCACAGACAGAGCAAGATGAAGGCGGCCTGAGGCCTTTGCCCCAGGCATCGCAATCAATTCCTGCTGAAACAAGCTCCTGGCAACAGTTGGCCAGAGTAAGCCTGGGTCATATTAGGGAGGGAAGCTGGAAAGGAGATCAGGGACCCTGGCTGTAAAACAGTCCATACAACCCCAGTATGGTGGGCAGATTCCCCGGGAGACGTCAAGTGTGGACCCCACAGCACCTTCCATCCCCAGGCCAGAGGGCCATGCCGAATAGTGTTTCTTATTAGGTGCCATTTGATTTCCTGGCTCTTGGTCCGCAGGATTGCCGAGTGGACTGCGCACAGTCAGGGCGCCTCCGTCTGTTCAGGTGGGAATTTGGTTGCAGTGAAATTTAAAGCTCATTGCTGGCCTTTCCTCTCTCCCTTCCAAGCCACCACAGGGGTTCTGAGCCCGGCAAATTACCCACCCCTTTCCCAGGCAGTGGGGGAGGCATGGGGGCATGCAGGACCAGCTACCTCACCCCGGGACGACATCCTCTCTCAGGCCTTCTGGGGCCCTCTGGGGGCGACCCACTTGCCTGGGTATTCCCCTCTCCTGACAAGGTTCAGAATGGAGCCCCAGACTGGGTCCCAACTCCCTGGGGGCACAGGCTGTACTCAGCTCTAGAGCTGTGCTCTGAGAGTAGGGCGACACACATTCCAGCTATCTCCAAACTCATCTGGCTAAGGAAATCCATTCGTGTCCCCCGAACCTCTACATACATGCACATGCACACAGACACACATGCATTCACACACACATACACGCACATATTCTTACAACATGTATACACACACTAACGCATGTCCTCATACACATGCACACATGCTCACACACACATCCTCACATACCTGCATACACACGTGCTCATACATGGTATCTCACACACATAAACACACATTCACAACTTATTATCTTATCCCAGACTTCCTTCTTCTCCCTCAAACCTCAGCTTAGAGCTCGTCTGATGGAGGGCCTGTTTGTCTGTCTATGCCCCAAATTAATAGTTTTTTTAAAAAGATCTTAAAATTTTAATTATCATTACATATTATAAATTCAAGCAAGTGAGTAAATATTGAACGCTGTATTCAGAATAATTTGATGATAAAGCTTATTAGCTCAACTTTCCATTTTAAAGGCACATTTTTTTCATGGTATATTTATCTGTTTTTTTAAAGAATTATTATTCGAGATGGTGTGTTTTCTTTCTGTGTCTGTGTCTTCTGGATTATTTTCTTGCAGCAGCTTTTTATATAATAGAAAAATAAACCAAAAATGGTTCATTCCTGGGACCTGGACAGCAAGCAGGAGCTGGTGATGGGCACCGGCCTCCCTGCCAGTGGGAAAATGCAGGCCAGGAGCTACTGGGGGCAAAACTTTTAGGGAGAGAGAGAGAGAGAGAGAGGGGGGGGGGAGGGAGGGAGGGAGAGGGAGACAGGGAGATGGAGCCAGTAATTCATCCACTCTTGTCTATAGTACGTGTTTACCAAATGTTTACTCCATAGTGAAATGAGTTGCTGCTGCATAAATGGTCTAATGACAAACTCTAAATTACTAAATTTGCTAACTCTAAATTCAAGGCATATATATGTGGGCAATGTAAGCTGTAATAGAACACCTAAGACACTACTCCCGATGGCATTGTCAAGTCCACTGTCCTTGAGAGTTAGGTGTGGTTCCTCACATCTGAGGCTCCTCCCCTGGGAAGCTGGGTCACTTGACCTCCAGGGCCTCCCAACTGAGAAGTTTGAGGAGTCCTGGACTCTGCCTCTGGTGAAGTGGCCTCTTCACTCTTTGTCCGGTTTCATTTTTGTTACATAACAAGCCCCAATGCTCCTTCAGGAGTTGCGATTACGAATTAGTTCCTGCCCTGCCTTGTACTTCGGCTGCTTCGTCTTGTGTGAGATCTGAGAACATCATCTTTGTCTATCCAGGCCTCAGCCAGACAGAGGGAAACAAGTAAACATTGGCTAAGGATCTTGCCAATGCGATTCAGTTGTTGATGTTTACTAAGGACAATTAAGGAATGCATGCTAGAACCTGAAAAATATATTCTTATTCATCTTGAAAGAGATCAATATGCTTTCCTTTGAGAAAGTAGAAAATCTTTTAGTTTAACAAGGCATGAGTGAATCATTAAGGGAACAAAATGTCAAAGATGGCTGGGAAATGATTAAATGGAATGATACTTTGGAAAGCATTTTGCCAAAACAAATGCAAGTGGAGCCTTGTAATTTATGTACAACACTCCTTTGTATGATCAAAGGAAGGGTCATGCGTGCTGTTGAGTTCCATGTCTACCATAATTTTTGCTGGCGAGAAGTCAGGCATGAGATGAGCAGGTAGGGCTGGTTCATGAGCCCAGGACAGCTGCGGTGACGAACTCTGCTTGTAGACACTGTGCTTCCACAGGTGGACATTTAGATAGCTGGTTAACAGAGTGTTTTAAGAATCTGTTATAGAAAGAAGTAGAGGAGTGAATGTATCTGTTGCTAATGATAATGTATTTATCACACCATTTATGGGAGCATAATGGAAGTGAATTAGCTGTTTTATGCCCTGCTCATTTATTGTCCATACCTTTAAAAGCTGATTGTCACTGCCATTATTGCTGTGGCACATGCCCCAGTTGGCTCCTAGTTTACATTGCCAGTCTGCCCCATGCCCCCTTTAACATGGAGTCAGGACCGTGTTTTTATGTCATTTCCTGCCATCCCATTATGCACAGTAACCCCTACTAAGCTCCCTCCACTTGGCTTCTTTGGGGAAAGGATATGAGTATGTTTGCCGAGAGTATGTTTACGGGAAACATCCAGCCTTCAGCATTAATAGACAGTCAGTTGCTCCCCGTGCTATGAGCCCAGTGCCCATGACTGACAAGAACCCACATTCACTGTCCTTGTGTAGATGTGGACACACCATCACCGCAGCACGCACTGCTGTGGTTTCTCTGTCCACAGTCCTGTAGTCGGGCTGCCAGGTGGCTAGATCTGGTAATGCCACAAAGCAGACAATTCATCTATGTGAAATAGAAGTGACAGCATCAGGAAAAATAGATTATTCTTTGAAGACAAATTGGGGGGGGGGAAGTAGGTCTTAATAATGCAACTGGGTGCGGTTCATGTTGTCCAGAGTTTTCTAATTCTGAGGCATTTCCATTACCCCCTCTCCTCTGAACTGACCTGACCCACAGTGAGAGTTTTTCTGAGGAAACATGCACTCTGCCTTGCTCGGTACATGTGTTGTACACCCCGGGATAGGACTTTAAGCTTCCTGAAGGCCTTCCAACCCACCCTGTACCCCCTTTCCAGCCAGTACTGCCTTCAGCAGGCCAGCACAAATGAGTCACTGGATTGATTTCAGTTAATTCTGTTTGAAACAGAATCAAGCAAAGGATGTCACAAGCTTGCTTTTATAACTAAAGAAAACACAGTTGTGCAGCTGTCTCGAGTCTCTGGGGGCTGAGGGGAGAAGCTGGGGAGAATGCTCAGAACCCAGCTGACTGCTGGTCAGACCAGGTGCAAGCTGGGAAAAATTCTATAGTGAATGAGGGAGAAGCAGCCCCACAGCTGGGAAAGAATCCTGATGTTCTTGCAAAGAACCTGAAAGCATTATTTTTTACAAAGAATACAAGGATCATTTCAGTTCCCTTGTTGACTAATTTGTATGTTCCTCCTACAGATACTTTCAGAAAAAGACCTATTGTCTGTTTTCTCAGTGTCCATTGTTTATGACTGTCATTGTAAGGCTCATAGCTAGCAATGTGGGCCCGGGGACAAGCTGAATCTCCCCCTCCGGGTCTGTAGACAGTGAATACTCTGTTCTTTATCTCTTATCACAGCTCTTTTGTCAAACATTTTGTGATTTCTTTATTTCCCCCAGACAAATTCGTAGTTTGTTATCAACAATAAAAATGTCGACTGTCTTCTTTTTAAACATTTAAACTTTAAGATGTGTGTCTCAAGATGGGTATGAATCGAGGTGTTTATTTCAGTTTAAATACAGTTTTTATGATAGTATACAGTAGCTTTCTCCAGTGTGGATGGCTCAAATGGAGCTCTACTTAGTACAGTGAAGGTCTGTGAGTCCCGTGTATTTTCTCCGGTGGGAGGGAGCGGTGCGCCTCCTGTCTTGCGGGCTGGCGGTAAGGAGCGTTTGTCAGGCTGTGGACAGGTGCAGGCATCTGTAACTCTGCCATCAGTGGCTCTCACCCATCTTCATCGAAGAGATCTGACACATTCCCTACTCCTGGGACCTCCATTTTTCCAAGTGCCTGAGATTTCTCACTCTTCTATCATTTATAAACCTGATCCCAAAGTGCAGGAGATAAAAGTCTTAAAAAAAAAAAAGAAAAAGAAAAAAAGAAAGAAGAAAACTAATAAATAATAGCTGTTTTCTCTAGCTTAAAAATTCCAATATCTTGCCTGATAAAGACATTTGAAACCTTTAATTTAAATGAATATTTATAACAAAGGAATAAGATAAACCTCCAACACAGTGCCATAGCACTTCAGGGCAATTTTTAAAGTATTAGCTTTTTTTTTATTTTGGTTGGGTGATGGCATCTACAAAAAGTTTAAATGTGACACTTTATATTTTTATGAATATAAATTATACAAATATCATCTGTGTTCTAGTCATTTCCCCAAGGCTTCTCTGAAATTGAGGGGGGATGGAAGGGAATGCCTGTTTCTTAAATGCCTATAGGAAGACCTCAGTTTTGTCTTTAATTTGTTTTCTAAGACTGCTTTATACGTTCTAAGGCAATGCATAAAAAGTTCAGGGGAGAGTTGGTACCTTTACAACGGTCCAACTTGGATTGCCTTAATTTAGTCACCCAGGGTGAAAGCCGTCTACAAGGCCATTGTTCCCTATGAGAGAGGCAGTTCTAAAGAATCTAGATAAATCATATAGGAGACTTTCTCAAATCCATGATGGGTTGGAAGAGTATTTCTTAATAGGAATCAGAGAAGACAAGTCAAGCCATCTGTGACAAAAACTCTGAATCCAGTTTTGTCGCGGTAATCTTGCATTGGTTTAGCTCTCAGGCCATAGCAGTGTCTCAAGGGGTCTGGATTGCCCAGAATTCACCCTCAGCTCTTCCCCAAGCCCTTTGTCCTTATGTTCTCCTCCCATCCCTTCCTCACTCCCTCTCACCATTCTCCCTTTCCCCCCTCCCCCCTTCCTTCCTTCCCCTCCTTTCTGTCTGTCCGATTCTCCTGTATTTCCATGTCTCTCTTTCCGAAATCAGAAAACTCTCCAGCTCTCAAAGCTCAAACTCAGGGTGCTCAGAACCCCATGCTGCTGAGTTTTCAGGCAGAAAACAGATGGCTCTTGCCTGCTGTTTTGGGGACTAGCTAAAGAGGCTGCCTTCCGTGACAAATGTTCTGGGGGGTACAGCACACCCAGACTGAAGAGGACAGCTTTAACTTTTTTTAGGCTGTGGTTATTTCATGCATCCAAATAGCCTATTTGTTAAAGCATCACTGTCCAAGTATTTGGAGCTGCTAAAATTAGTTCTAGAAGCTAGAATGTACTGGCCAGTTTGGTCGGTAGGACTTAAAGCTGTTTGGACACAAGCAAATTCTACTTTGTTGCATTGTCCCATTCTTGCCTCTGCTCCTCCCTCCCCGGCTCCTCCCTTACCTCGTCCCCTCTCTCGCATTCTGTCTTTTCCTGATCATCAGCACATTTTGCAGACCTATGAAAGCATTTTTTCCTTCTACACTGGTGTCCAGGATCACAGAGCAGGGTCCCACCCCAAGCACTCCTGCCTCCTGGGACTGGTCCTCTCAACTTGAATTTTGGACCTCATGTCCAGGGGTAGTCACTTCCATAAGCATTCAACTTCTACTCTGATCAAAATGAAGCAGTGTTTTCAAAGAAGAAACAAAGGATGCCACAGGAAGAACATGTGGGTGCCTCTGGTGTTCTAAACTGTACATAGAGGACTGTCATTTGATTGCCTTCCTATTTTATCATAACAAACTACTTCTTCTGTTGGCCAATTTTTTATTTCCTTTTTAACTCCTCAAATCCTCCTCTAATCTTGAAGCCACTGAATCCACTAGATTGTGTCTGGAGAATGCCAGCTTCCTGTGCCATGTGTCCACACTTCCAAGACCATCTCTTGGTTCTGGCTCAATTCATGTCAACCATTTAACCATGAGATTTATTCACACATGTGTGCGGTGAACAAGGGTACTGCGCGGCCACTCTGCCCTTCCCACGTGACCTTGCAATTTGGTAATTTCTGTTTCATGTAACTTCCTTTGCTAGATGCACAATAACTCCTCATTTCCCAGAAATACACTTAAGACATTTATTTTACTCAAGGATCCATCCCAAAGATGCCCAGAGCCTCCATGATGAAAGGAATGACTCCCAGAGAAGCTTCAGCCTCCACCCCACGTCCCAGGCCTGCCCACCCGCTACGCTCCCTCTGCCTCCCAGCTGCGCCAACCCCGTCCACACAATCACCAGCCCTACGAAGGCTAGGCCCTGCAACTCTAGGGAAGGAAAGTGGTAGTTTTCATCTCTGTACCACTGCCCTTCTACTAGTCAGCCAAGATGGAACCCTGCAGTCACCTCTCCCTCTTTCCTCCCCTCTTCCCACCGCTCATCTGCTCTAGGATCCCTCATGGCCGCCACATTCTTTGGTATGCTACTCTGAGCCTTAGAAATAGGAATGAGAGAATCTCAGGTGAGGATCTGTGTCAACGGTTAGAATAGCCACACAAGGTCAACATGTGTCGAGCCGATATTAAGTGTCACACATGTTTTTATATTACTTTATTATTATTGTTTACTATTATTATTTTTATTACTTTTATATTACACTAGTTTGCCTCATGTCACCTCATGTCACCATGAGGAGGTGCCATCCATCCTTCTTTCCTGAACCGAGGAGGAAAGAAGCCTGGACACAGGTACAAGCAGAAGTGCCTGCCATGCACAGACATGGGCTGAGCCGGTATTGGAAAAAATACATGGACACAGATAGGAAGACCAATAATAGTGGCTAAGTAAGCAAACATAAAGACAGATCTTACAGTAATGAAAAACCTTGACAAGTTCCAGAGGAAGGAGATAGGGCCAACAGTATGGGGGAGTGAGTGTTTTTAAAGTATTTTATATGCAAAATATGGAAACAGATCAAGGAAATCTGTTGAAATTGGTTTAAGAAGAGCGGAGAGTGAGGAAGGAGAGAGATGAAGAGGGAGCGCAGGGTGCCCTGCAGCCGCGCCCGCCGCAGACCCACAGTGAAGCCCTCGTACAGCGAGCACGCACTCATCTTTAAAAATCCCATTAAAAATCTTGAACCTAATATCTTCAAGATAATCTCCCTTCCACTAGGAAAAAACACACATTTGACCAGTGAATGCCTAACTTTTTACAGTCAGAATCCCCCCTTCAAATGCAGTTGTGCGTGGTTTTCTATTGGTACTAATCCATTTTCTTATCTGTGGGCATTTTTAGTCCTGGCAGCTATTTCAGGAGTACAAGTCTATTCTGAAATCACCTTTATCTGTAAAAGAAAAAAAATGCCATCCACAGATGCTTTTGTCTAGAAGTGTGTCACCAAAATAGAGTTCCATTCGCCTACTGTGGCCGTGGTCGCTCCTTATTTCAAGTATTCCGTCCTCGAGGGAATCGACGAGAGAATTGACTCCCACACAAGGGCCAGCTCATCTTTCAAAACATTAAACTGTCCAGGGTCAAATGGAAATGTAGAAGAATAGCTCTCCAGCCCATGCTAGAGCACGAAACAAAACAAATGCTCAGTGAGAGGTGGCACGAAGGGTTGGAAGCTCTGGAGATAACCCAAAAGCATCAGGACCTCATTCTTGTTCTTTCAAGGGAGAAGGTTCTAGGTGTATATCTCCATGTAATTCCCAACTCCATGCAGATAGGCACTAATGCCCTGGGTTATTTAGAGTTACTGTAAAACTTTCATCTAGTAACATACTTTCCATTCTGAAATACCTGTTTTAATTGGGTCTTGAACATGTTTTCACCAGATGACTGGAGTATTTATTCACTAAAGTAATTTTCAGAGTTTTAATGTAAGTAAGTCATAGCACTTGCTATGACTATGAGAAAGAGTTTGTTTGCTAATACAGTAAATCAAGATAGGTCAATGAGGTTTTAAAAAAATATATGAAATGCCTAGATTGCAGTGAAACACTAATAACCACCTATGGAGTACTTGGCAACATCACCCCAGCTCCTCGGCACTCTCAGTTCTCGTCTGGTGAACCGCTTGACTCCCACAGGTGTGTCACATGAGGGTAGAAGGGTCTTCATTTCATTCATAATGAGAATAAAGCTCAGAGATGTCAGGGGGCTCCCCTCAGGGCCGCTGGCTCCAGCGTCCGTATCACTGAGTGTTGTGCTGTAGTAACTCTGTTGCCCTCCTCACTGGGAACCAGGAGTCAAATGTGGACTGAATAAACAAGTACTGTAGTGTTAAGTGACTGAGGCAGGTTCTGAGCAGAAAGGAAGAAGACTGGCGAGGTGTCCACTGCCCTCAACTTACAGGAGTCAACTCCACAGCTTGAGGGCAGCCATGATACACCAGGGTCTTCGGCTGAGCTTCACACTCTGCTCCTTTAAGGCTCAAGACAACTGCAAAGGATGAACTAACATTGTCCACCTCTGAGTTGTGGGAAAGCTTCACAACAATTATTTTTTCCTGGGGCCAGGGCTTCGGTTTAGGGTCTAGGTGTGGTCCCTTGGCTTTTTCACTCAAGGCTGGTGCTCTACCACTTGAGCCACAGGTCTACTTCCAGGCTTTTTGATGGTTAATTCAAAATGAGTCCCATGGGCTTTTTTCTGCTGGGGCTGACTCGGACATGGGGTCCTCAGACCTCAGCCTCCTCAACAGTAAATTGCAAGCATGAGCCATTGCGCCAGGTACATTTGACTACTAAAGAATAGCAAATGATACTGTTTGCTTTTAAATTTTAACACAATCCAAGATACGGTACCTGAAAAAACAAAAAATAAATAAAAAAGACAGGAATTTCTTGATAAACACTGGCAACCAGAGGACTCTTCTACTCATTTTACCAGCCATCAATTTAGAATCCACATATATTGTTTTATTTTAAAAATGGACAAAAAGTGAAGTGGTGCTGTGGCTCAAGTGGTAGAGCACTAGCCTTGAGCCCAAAGAGGCTCAGGGACAGCGCCCAGGCCTGAGTTCAAGCCCCACACCTGACAGAAAATAAAAAGGATAAAAAGTAAGGCAACTATTTTATTTCTAATAAAAGAGGGGGAGAACCCTGGCTTGTTAGCTTCTATGCCACAAAATCACAAGCAGGCACGCCGCCCCTCTGGGCACATGCACGGCTCCTCGCCCAAGTCTGCACTCTGTCACATCCGTGACCCCGCACTAAGGCAAATGGTCTTAACCTTGGGCTCTAAACGCCAAGGGTACAACCATGGGCACGTGTTGCATACTTCTCAGTTCATGCATATTTTCCGAACAACACACAGCCATGAGTAGGAGAGGGAAGAGGATTGGATTTCATGAGCAACATTCCAGATGTATTGATAGAACTGCACCAGGAGCGTTCATGAAGGTCAGAATTTAACCCATTCGTGTCCAGTGAGGACACCAAGAATGACCGTGGGTCAAACAGCGAAGGCTAAAAGTACTCACTCGCTGGGACATTCTTTTGCAACCCTTGTTTTTGGATATCTCCTTTAGAGTGACTGGCTGTCCCGGTTTGCTTGAACCTGAACAGTTTCGACAAGCACTGGCCTTCCAGTGCTAAGCCAGGCCGGTGGCCCCCTGAGCCTTGCATGTGGCTGAGCCGGGAGGATGGAGAGCCCTGGCTCTGCCGGCTTTCCTGGTAGGCAGTGCTAGGTGGGGCAGCAGCATGGGGCCACGTTGGCTGGGGTCCTGTGAGTGCTCTCTTCCTGTCTCATTTCTGATGTTCCTATGAATGGCTAGGGTTTCATTTGTTCTGAGAGTGTGAGTGTTTATGTGACATTTATTATTTCTTACTTTATAATGTATTGAACAACTAGGAAGAAAGCAAGCTGCAGAACTATATGGAGAAATGTCTTCCAAGCATTTATGAGAAGTAAATTCATGGACTGAATCAGTAAAAAGTTTTCATTTATAGAATTTGTGTTTGTTAGCATGTGTGTATTTGATCATAATAGTACTTAGATGTTTTTATTTTAAAGGAAAAGAAGATTAATAGCTCACACAGGGACTTTTCTTAGTCCTACTGTGTATTGGCATATGTTTGTTACAATTTCTTCAAAAACCGGTCACAAAGGTAGTAGAGTGTCTCTGAGCCACACCAGAGACTCCCTCGTCCCGGTGGGGAGCCTCCTCACCACCTTTCAGGGTGAGTGGGTTGGGCAAGGCCTCCTCGACTCCTTTCTTACTTACCTCCTGGCCTTAATTCAAACCCAGTGCTCAGGAGGAGCCTGAGCTCATTAGTATGCTGCAACAGAGGCACGCAAAGGCCCCTCTGGACACACGAAGAGCAAACATTGCCCACCTAGATAGAGTGGAGGTCCCGCCACAAGTCAGATGAGACCCCAGAAAGAGCTTGGGGCTGGAATGGAAAGGGAAGTAGAGCAGCAGTAGGCAGGTTCATCAGGTGGCGGTTCATCAGACAGAAGGAGTAGATGAGCAAACCGAGATCTGAGCAGGCCTTGGGGAAGGGAGCCAACAGCCCAGAGGACAGGGCATGGGGGAGAGAAGAGGAGGGGCGAGGGGTGAGGAGGGGAAAGGAGAGGGGGGAGAGCCATGAGCGGCATCTCCAACTGAAGGCGGTGCTGAGGGGCAGAGAAGGAGCCAGTGTTCCCATGTAGTCACTAGCTGAGAGTGAGAAACAAATGGTAACAAAGGAATGAAACGGCAGACAGTCTCCGTGGAAGGTCTGTTCGGTGAATGAGCTCCGCGTTCCTCCCGTCCCAGCATTCTGCCACTTCTGTCCTTCACCGCTGATAAATAGATAGAGATATAAATTTGCACGTAGGTATATATGCATATGTATGTGTGTGTTATAGATTCAGATTTTCCTTTCCATGTTTGCCTACATTCTGCCCACGGTAATAGAGCAAGTGACATAAATTGCCACCAACTGTCAAATTTTCAGGATTCTCCCCCTCTCAGAGTTCAAAGAGAAGTAGTCGCTGTGCTGATTTTCATATGGAGATGAGAAGTGGTAAGCTCAGCTAACCGAGAGAGGCCTCCAGCAAATAGATCTTGGATTGATTTCTTGCCTGCAATTTATCTTAGCAATCCATACCACAAAATGAATAAAATACATGCTTTTTGTTGTTGTTGTTTAACTCTCGTGCATATAGAGAAAAGGCCAGAGTATCTGGGCTTCATTAAGTCCTTTAATATAAGGGGACAAAGGTGACTGAAGGAGGGTGCTGAAGGCCAGGAGCACACCCTACGCATGAGAGCCCAGGGGGGTGTCTCTAGTAGCTTTTGGGGGGAAATCTCCCAGGGCCAAGCAGGGGTCTTCAGAGCCACAGAACGGGCACCTTTTGCTGCCTGTTTGTCCCAGATGGCTGTGAGTGGTGAGCTGGACACACTGGGTCCTTCCTCTTCTGTCTCTGTGTGTCCTTGCCCAGAAAGGCCATGGCCACTCACCCCAAAACATTCTCTTTAAGGCTTCAGAGATGAAGGTCGTGACCTTGCCAACTCCTCATTCCTAAAGATGAATTTTGATAGGGGTAGAAATTCTTTTGGTTGATGATGTTTTCGTCGCTCAGTTCATTAGCTCGTGTAACAATTGCTTCCATGAGTGTCATCTTCGTAAGTGCCAGAAAGGAGAAGGTAATTCTGGATCCATAGGACAGTGAAGGCGATTGCTGGGCTTGTTACAAACCCGAGTGTGAGCATCCCGCCAGGAAGGGCTGCAGGCAGCATGCGTGCCCACGCTGCTCTGGTCCTATGGCTTTCCTAAGACAAATTACTTTGAAAATAAAAAGATAACACTGGCCGTCACCTAAGGGGTGGCGTGCAAGAGACGAACAAACGCTTCTCTCAGTCCACAGAGGACTTGGAGTGCACTTCACGCAGCGTTTCGCAAGGCATAGCCAGGTGTGGCTCACAGCATATTGTGCCTGAAGGAGATGTGATGGTGTTTCCATTCGTCCCCAACTTGGCGAGAATAGATGGTGTGTGCAGATGGTCAGGACTGGGTGCTCGGAGGCATGGTAGCTCCTGGTTTCTAAGAAAATATTCGTTAAGGCTGTGACACAAGACGAACCCAGAGTGGCAACCAGTGGCAGTCAGGTGGGATCATTCCTTGTCATGTCACTCACAAGCACTCGTGAGCACAAGCAAGGGTGTTCACAAGTAGGTGGGACGTTAGCATTAGCATTAGCGTGGCGTCAAGACATTTCCTCTCCACGTATTTGTGTATTTGGATGGACGGGTTCCAAGTCCTTTCACTATGGATTGCTATTACTGCATTACTGTATGTGTCAGTACAAAAACTTACCTCTTCCCCATGGATTAGTTTTGTGTTGCTTGTTTGTCTTTGGTGTGAGCGTATTCTTTATTTGGGAAGGACTGACAGGTTGAAACACCACACAGCTCTTTCCCCTCTCCTTGGTCTTCCCTACCTCCACCATCACAAGCAGGGCACCCAAGACATGGGGCCGGAACAGGGAAAATGCAAACCCGATAGTGAGGTGATATTGTGCAGGAAGGAATAAAACCAGATCCATTAGGCCACAGCTCCAGAGAGGAGTTCGGAGGGCAGAAGAGAGGAGAGAGTGTAGATATTCATCATTGTTTCTGGTTTTTATTTCTTAAGGCTTTGTTTATTTCAATAACCGTCCATACACTTGTTGGAATCTGATGTCCAAGTAGTGTCTGTTGCTGAGCAAAGCAGCCCTTTGTTGGAAGTGTTCTGTGCTCTCCTCGGTTCACTCACAATGTGGATGGTGGTCAGTCTTTTTCTGCTGAAGTGAAAATGATGATCACTGCCCATTAAGTCTGCCAGGCAGAACAGGTGACAGCCAGCGTTTGAAGAGTCTCAAAATAACAAACCTTCAATAAGCAAAGAAATGAAGTATGTATAAAGCCTAAAATTTACAGCACCAAAGTTAGCATATTTCCAGCATTGCTGAAATCAATCAGTGGTCCCCGAAAAATCCTTTGCCCCCATTTTTGTTCATTATGTATCTGAGATTTCCACGTGAACCGACACCCGTCTGTAAAGGTGTGAAAACAACACACTGAAAGGACCCCTTCTGGCCCAGCTGTGGATGCTGCGTTCCCTGTCTCTCACTATGCTACATGCTGCTCTGCTCAGGAAGGATGTCCCTTCACACTTGGACATGGCGCATAACCCAGCAGCAGGCAAGGGAGCCTGGTCCACTTTGACACTAGATTAAAATGCATGCAACTAAGTTGTTTTTGAAAAAATATATATATATGATACTGTCAGGACCCATAGCTGTCTCTCTGGAAGAGAGTGGGCAGATTAGAATCCAGGGTCCAGCTTTAACAATAGAATGGAGAATCACTACAATTCAAAAATGCTCAGTACCATACCGGGGAGCCCATGAGTGTCTCAGAAAAGGCAAGCTCTCAGTCTGTGGGTGCCAGATGGAGGCAGTGGAGGAGGAGTTGGGACTTGGGCTCCGAAAGCTGTCAGGCGTTTGAGAGCATATGGAAGTGGCCTGTTTGGGGCCACAGCCCGTCAGCAGCATTTCCGTCTCTTTTCACAGTTGTCTCACATAGTGCCCCCTGTCTACACAAGCAGAACTTAATAGCCCATTTGAATTCACTGGAGATAAACTGGTGTTATCCTGTTAGTACACTAGCTTAGGTTGCATAATCCAGTCCTACATAAAGCAAATACTCCCACAAAGAACGGAGACCATTTATATGTACGCACTATTTCTGAATGTTTCCCTTCTTCTCCCAAGACATACATTATGTACATCAAGACCAGATGAAGGTGATGATGATGATGGTGTATACATGCAAATAGAAAAAGGGGAAAGACAGATCAAAATTCAAAGTAATTCTTGCTTTTATGGAAAAGAAGGATTGGGCTGCCAAACTGTCATGTTAAAATTAGTATCTTTTCTATATTAGCTGCTCAGTTTTGTCCCCAAAAGCTCCAAAGTAAAATGAACAAATATGTACTTTATTTAGCTGTTTTATGTATGTCTAATGCTTTGAGATAGTTGAGGTAAGCATAATTTTGGATTTCAGTCTTTCTTGATACAATTTTCTAGGGTTTTAGCATAGTTGTTCCCAACAGGAATGCTAAAGTAGCCAGGTACTAGAGGCTCACTCCTGTAATTCCCAGCTACTCAGAAGGCCTTGAGATCTGAGAATCCCAATCCCAGTCAGGCAGAAAAGTCTGTAAGACTCTTACCTCCAATTAACCAGAAAAAAAAATAAAAATAAAGCAGAGGTGGAGCTGTGACTCAGCTGTGCCAGCCTTGAGTAAAGAAGCCAGGCAAGCTTATGAGGCCCTGAGTTCAGTACTGGCACACACATGCGTGTGCACAGACACACATACACAACATACATATACACACATACATACACAATGCTAACGTATTACTTAAAATCTACCAGATTATGTCAGCTTTATATGGAGGGAAATGTGGACTAACTTAGAGAAAGGCACAGGGTCTGTACATGTTTTACATTCATAGAAACGCCCACCTCAGACTGAGTGCATTCAGTGATCGAGTAATGTTTACAATATTAACAACAGACAAAGAAAGAACATGAACCTTTTTTACCAAACACAAACACACACACACACACACACACACACACTTGTCCTGTCCCTAATGTGAGATCATTAAGCAGAAAACCACACTTTCCAACACAGAGGTCTCTATTTTTCCTCATGTGCTGTTTCCCTTAGACATTAAACTCTCTTTTACGTGGAGGGGAAAGCTGTGCCCACAAGCTGCAAATAGAAGCACAAGCCCCAGCAATCTATAGCCTGGCTCTCAGATTCGTTTACTAAATAAGGTGGAAGCAGTAGTAGGTCTGTCTCTCTGACACCTTTCCCTGCTGACAGGAATTGGGTGAGTTAGCAAAGGAAGAACACAGTGAACTATTGTTAGCATTTATCAGGAAATGTGATGAGTGGCCCTGAAATCGAGCATCTTATCATCCAAACTTCTCCATGGCTTTAATAAAGAGTAGTTCGAGTGGATCTAACCAGAATTAATGTGACAGCCTTTCTCCCTGTGAGAACTTTGCGAAGAGGCCAGAAAATGGATTTCAGTGGGTTGAGGTTGAAAGTAACTGCAAGTTGATATAGCATTTTATCTTTCATTAATCAATTCTCAATCTATAATAAGAAAAAAACTATAGTGAGTGGTCAGGTATAAGGTACACTAAATGATACAAACAACAGATAATTGTTAATATTGATAGGTTATGCTCTAGGGATTACCTAATTTCACAGATGAGGATAGCACAAAATGAGACAACCACTACATAATGTTTATTCTAAAGGAATATTATGACCTGACTAAGCTTTTTAATTTTCTTCCCATTGATTTTTTTTCATGATACATGAGATAAGCATTTATCAACCTAGTTAATACTTGAACAAGGCCCCAAAACATTCAAACTATAGTTTGATAAGAAACAGGTGGCACAAAGGAAATATACTGTAAAGTAAGTACTGAAAATCATTCAAGACTTTCTCCATGCCTGACATGCTCAAACACACACCTTCACACTCTTCAGTTTTGGTTGTTTTGTGGAGTTTTGTTTTTTTTTAAGTCACAGCTCAGCAGTGGCCAAGGCTAGGACAGCCGATTACAAACAGCACTGCATCCCACAGGGTTTGCCAAGTTCTTGAGCCCAGCTCCCACAAGTCTCTCTCAACATGCCCTCGTGACTGCGGACGGACCTCAGCGCTCCACCAGACACAACCTTGGTTTCATGGTGGCAAATGTCTTCCTTAGAACCACCAGGGCTGCGAGCTCGCTTGTGCTGCGCAAGTCAGCGCTTCCTAAAATAACAGCAGTCAAAGGCGAAAACAATTGCAGTGAGACTGACAGTGGAAGCCCAGCACAATGTCGTCATTTGCTGCGAATGACTTTACCTGTGACCCGATATCTTCCTTCTAAAGTATTTGTACAAAAGCTATCCGAGGAGTTGAGATGGGTTTTTTTTTTAAACCAGGTTTTGTCAGTGCCGTGACACACAATACCCTCGCAGAGTGCCACACACAGCCACTTAGGAAGCAGTCCCTAACAACCCTATCCTTGATGGTGAGCACAAAGACAATTCACTGGAGACCCCCTCATTAAAAAATACGCCCACTGTGAGTACAACGCACATCACCAAGGGGACAGAGTAGTAGTGGCGGCCTTGGTGGTCTGCCCTGATCAGCCGAGGACAGTGGCCTCTCTGGAAATGTGCGGATGATAGGATGGCAGACACCTCAGAGAAGGGGGAGGGGGTGACTCTGGCTAACGCTCAGGAGAGCACTCATCAGACCCCAGACCCCCAGAGGTGATTCTCAGGCCAATTTTTTGTTGCTGTTGTCTTCCTCTTACAGCTGCTAAGATAAAATAAAATCAGTTCTTCGTTGTATCCAACTTGTGAGGAGGCACACCTTGAATTTGTTTAAAGGAATTCCCTCCTCTGGACAGTGGCAAATATAAAGCATATTGAATAAGAAACAGCAAGTTGTTTAAACCAGGGAAGAGCCACTTTGGGGGGGTGTTAATTTCAGGGTGTCCAAATGCTGACCTGGTCGAATTTCTCCATGCTGATCAATTTTATGTCCCATTTAATCGAGTCTTGAACAGACTTTAGTCCCTTAAAATGTAAAAAGAAAAGTCTTCCTTCAAGTGAGGTTGACTTAATAAAAGTCTTCATTCCTCTGCTGAATGCTCCTTTAGCAGCATTACTGCATTTTTTTCCCCTCCCAGGCATATGTGATAGGTCCTAATCACAGAATCTGTCTCTCCTTTAAAACAAAAAATTCCTTTGGCTCCACACTGCCCTCATGACCATAACACTTAAAGCTGACCTTTTTTCCTGACAGAGTTGGAAATTCTCCCGCAGGCAACATGGTGATTCCTTAATGCTTAAGTGCAAATTATCCACTGCAGCACAGATGACAGGGACAGGGACATTTCCTAATCTGTGTCCTGTCCCGTGCCCGCCAGGGAAGAGCTCCGTCCTCAGATTCCACAGAGGACAAAACACAGGAACCCACAGCTGAGATCTGTCCACATAATTGTTTTAACCTTCCTGTGATGGATGTTTTCCCATTACCCTCTCTACCACTAAGCTAGACACACAAAGCTTCCATATGCAGATTTTTCACCATGAGAATTTAGACCCTTCCCTTACTTTACTATTTTTATACTTTAAAATCCAGGCAGATAGATATAGAATGGGACTTGTCACAAAAAGAGCAAATAATTGTTGGGTTTTTTTTTAATACAAAGGACACATCTGCAGTGATTCTCAGTATTTAACTCATTTGCACATAATGGATTCATGAAATAGTTTTGCTTGCTATGGTGTCCCTTACCACAATTAATGGAGGTACCCATAGGATTTCACGGCGTGTAGGCAGTCGACATGGCTGAGCCTCTTGATTCTGCAGTCCTCCCTCCCAGACTTGATCCAGAGTAAGAAAATAAGCCATTGAGGCCCTGAGGAGAGATGACACAACTTAGCGCTTAGAGCCAGCCAGGGAGGCTGAGCAGGGCCAGTGGTGTGGAGCGGACAGCCTGAGGCTGAGCCTGAGCCGGAGCTGGAGGGAGGCGACCCCAGGGTCCTGGGAAGGGGTTAGAACACCAGCGGGGCTGGGAGTCGGGGAAAGGGCAGGGTGATATTGATTACATACAAATAAATAAGCACGTAAAGGAAAATGAAGGCTAAGGGAGTCACAAATGCAGAAAGACACAGTTCAGTGATCCTTCAACTAATAAAACCCACCACCCTCCACTCACTCCAGCACCCATCTCTCTCCCCCTCTTTTGCACACACATGCACACACATGCATACACACAGACACTTGCACGCGCACACACACACACACTCACACAGAGTGTAGGAACACAGCTTATAGTAATGGGAAAGTCTACCATACTTGGCAGCTTTGCTGTTTCTTCCTGCCCTTTCTGTCCAATCTATATTAAACTTATGCTTAGGCACCTGTCCTCTAAGAACAGGGAGGCCATTACTTAAGATTGAGTTGTCATTAACTAGAGATGTGACTTCACAGTATCCAACTACCTGTTTGCAATGAAATCCTTCCAAGCCACACCTAACAACCATCATTTCTATTTGCTACGTCTACAGAATCATTCTCCACGAAGAGCTTTGACATGCTGTAAGCATTCCACCGATGCACTTCTGTGAGTCATTTTCTGCTCAGAACTTGAGTCTAGCCCCAAGCAATCCAAGGTCAGGGCACAGTGTGAGAGGGCATGATGGGGAGCCAAAGGGCTGTGACGAGGGAGGGAGGCATGGGAGCCCCGCTCTCCCTGCAGGTGCCGGTGCAGGTGCAGCCCCACAGCTGTAGATGCGACACTCTACCAGCCAGGCCCCAAGGGCTTCATAGCGTGAAGTAGGCATGGGGAAGGGAACACGAGCAGAGCCCAGACAAGAAGGCCTGAGTGGAGAGAGATCCCTCCCCCACCCCCAGTGCCACGGCGGTTCCCAGGCAGCATGGACGCCTCCTCACTTCAGCCCTCTGATGAAGGGTCTCAAATCGGTACTCACCTTTCTCCATGTCCCCAAGAAAGTCATAGGCGCACTCTTAAGTGATTCTCATTTGTTAATCTTCATTAATAAATGTGTTTACTATTTCTTTTTTTATTGTGAAAATACTCTACAGAGGGGTTACAATTACATGGGCAAGAATGAGTACATTTCTTATCAAGTATTGTTGCCTCCTCCTTTCTTTCCCCTTCCCTCCCCATCCTCCCTCCCCACCCAGCCCTCCTCCCCCGCCACCAAAGTTGTAAAATTTGTTTTCGACATTACAACTTGTACGTCTCATTGTTGCAATGGGTCCACCTGTATTCCTATTTAAACGATTTGTTTTTTTCCCTTCCCCTCCACAAATTATACCAACATCAAATACAGTGAAAGCAGGGGTTATACCATGGGGGAGGAACATACAAAGCAACAAAGAAATCATCTTATAAATGTGTTAGAAACAATTGTATGAAAGAAAAACAACATTTGAATACATATCTTAGGGTTCATTTCCCTAACATCAACTTATCTGACCTTTTCTGCTTGACTCAGACATATACTAGATAATGCAAATAAGGGAAACCATGGGACCTATGTTTCTTTGGGCCTGGCTTACTTCACTTAATATAATTTTTTCAAGTCTTTCCATTTCCTAACAAATGTGGCAATGTCATTCTTCCTGATGGAGGCATAGAATTCCATTGTGTATATATACCACATTTTCTTGATCCATTCATCTACTGAGGGGCATCTGGGTTGGTTCCATATCTTAGCTATGGTAAATCAGACTGCAATAAACATAGTTGTGCTGGTAGTTTTAGTGTGGTCTTGTTTGTGAACATTTGGGTAAATGCCGAAAAGTGGGATTGCTGGGTCATAGGGGAGCTCTATGTGGAGTCTTTTGAGGAACCTCCATACTGCTTTCCAAAGTGGTTGAACAAGTTAAAAATATGGAACACTTCGCAAATTTGCATGTCATCCTTGTGCAGGGGCCATGCTAATCTTCTCTATCGTTCCAATTTTAGTATATGTGTTGCCAAAGTGAACACACGTTTACTATTTCTTTTCTTAAGACAGATGGCGGGGAATGTGGTTTCGTGGTAGAGTGCGTGCCTAGCACACATCCAGTGCACATTACGCAATAAGTTGAAGGTATGGATGGATTTTGGGAGGACGGGGAGAGGGTTGAAAGGGGTGACGTTGATCAACGTGCAGTGCTCTCACAACCTGACCCCTTTGTACAACGAATTCAACAGAACTTTGAAAAGATGGAAACTATCACATGAGGATTGACACATCTTCCAGGAAAAACACTGGGAGCAATTTGCCTAGGTGTAGGCCTGTGCATCCTGCTGGAATCACACATCCCTTCCAAATGGTCTCAAGCCTGCCGCCTCTCCTGCTGAAGGCCATTGTTTGCGATTACTCCATTTCCCCTTGCTGTCCTCCCACTAGAGAAAATCCCTTCTCACCTCCGCCTCCCATTCTGCTTCCTGTGTCTCTTCCCAGCAGAACTCCTTCCCAGTTTGTCAGAGCTCTGTGCACCCCTCACTCAACACCACCCACTCGCTCCGGCCACTCTGGACATCTCGCATCTCTGTCCCGGCATTGAGCTGCTCTTCCTGGCCTCTCAGGCCCAATCTGATAATCAGTTCTTGTCCTCAGCTCACTGGAGCTCTCAGCAGTACCAGCCAGAGTCAGGTGTGCGGATGACATCGCATTGTAGAAGAACACTCCCCCCCCCATTCTACCCTGTCCCTGCTCCACCCCCCAGCCCCGCACCAGCCTGGCGTCCTCTGCCTCCCACTCCTCCTGTCTGTATCCTCAGGGCCAAGCTCAACTTTGATCTCTTAATAGAGACGGTTCTGTGGCTCTCCACAGGGAACAGCTGTGCCCTGCAGGGGTCACCAGGCAAAGTCTAGGAACACTGTTGTCACAGCGTGGCCAGAGACTCTCACTGCTTAGTCTCCTATTATGCATAAGACAAAGACTTGCGCAGAATGAAGTACCCACAGCACCTGTTCCATGTAGACCCCTAGTCCAGTCTACGGCTTTAGTCTTGCAAAGATGACCAAGTGGAAATCTCCTCTCTGATTTGCACACTGCCTGTTCACCAGGTTCAGCCACTAAGCAGGTGCCTTGCAAGTAAGATGGCTTGCCCACCTTTGCCTGAAGAGACCATGACACTCTGGACACCTCCTTCCCAGCCAGGACCAGCAGGTGCACAGGCCAAAACCCAAAAGTCCTCCTAGATGCTTCTCAGACTCTTAGAAGACATCTGGGAGCTGATCACATCCCACCAGATCCCAGCTCCTGGTTAGACATTGGCAGTCTCTTAGCTCTTCTTCCCACTGCTATCCTAGATCCCGGTTCAGTATCCAGTTACCTTTGTAGTGCACAAATCAAACTTCACCATTGCCATAAATACCTCCAGTGCTTCTCATTACACTTAGAATAAAATGTTCATTCCACACAGAGACGTGGCTCTGCCTGAGCAGCTGGCCTTCTCTGCGCTAGAGCTCACTCTGTCACCCACTGCCTCCTCTGTGCCTTGGAACACTAAGGTAGCTTCCTTTTGAGGCCTCTATGAGTTCTGTCCTTTCTGCCTAGAGCAGGTTTCTGTCTGTCCGTGTCTCTGTCCCTTCCCCAAAGATGCCTCCTCTGAGTACCCCATAAAGGGGGTGTGGCCCTTGCTGCTGCTGCACTCCATGCTTACATAGCTCAACTCCTCCCTAGCTAAAATTAAGTCATCTGCAATGAGCTGCTAGCTCTCTCTCTTGTTCTCTCTACTGCTCTCTCTTGCTCTCTCACTCTCTCATTCTCACGCCATTTTGGGATAGGACAGTCTTTTCTCTGCTAGCCAGATGCTCAGAATCTGGAGCAGAGCTTCTCAGAGAAGAGACAGTGCAGCCAGTGTCAACGGTGCATCTGCTACCGCAGATTGAGTAGACGGCGTGGAGGGCCAGGGAAGGGGCAGAAAGGGGAACAGAGGCTCTGCCTCTTGGTCTGGCTCCCAGCACTTCTCTTGTACTTTGTGACATGCACCATGTCCATTACCCAAGAGTACAGGCCGCGGGGCTCAGTCCTGGGCATCCTGGGACTGCTAAAAGGAGCATGAACTGCTGATTTGGTGCAGGTGGGAACTCACAGCATGCCCCCCATCCACGGCTGACCAGAGCCAGCGTGGGAGGTAGGATGGAGGGCTCAGCTCGAGGGCCAGATCATGTCTGTGAAAACTCACAATCATAAACTTTTTAAGAATATATTCATCAGGCTGGAAAGGTAGCTCAGTGGTAGAGTGCTTGCCTTGCATGCATGAGGCCTAGGTTCGATTCCTTAGCACCACATAAGCAGAAAAAAGCCAGAAGTGGTGCTGTGGCTCAAGTGGTAGGGTGCTAGCCTTGAGCTGAAGATCTGAGGGACAGCGCTCAGGCCCAGAGTTCAGGCCCCATGACCGACAAAAAATAAGAATATATTAATCAAACTAAATACAAAATTTCAACCCTTACTTAAAGTTCCTGAACCTTCCAGACATGTGTGATTTGAAGATGCCTGTTTTCAAATCTTATATTCCTTAAGGGAATTTCTAGAGCAGTGAAATGTGGATGATTATTTACAAACGTCACAGAAAAGCTACAGAAGGATCCCTGCAAGGCCAGGCTGAGTGTTGTTAGGGCAGGGATAACTGCAGAACCCATGCTGTCACCACTGCCCAAGCAAGCGTGTGTTGGGTAGAACAGTGAGAGTATTTTCTGACCAGCAGCCAGGAGCTGTTGAGTCTGCTTGAGGGGATAAGAATCTGGTTGGAGTATATCCTGGTTGCATGGTGATATTCAAATACAGTGCAGGAAATAGGAAATTCAGAGCTAAGGGAACGTTTTCCTGAATAAACCAAGTCATTACACAGATCCAGTAAAGATGGCAAACTGTGAAGCGATTTTTCAATTTGCATGGTGGAACATACAGTATTGATTGAAAAGTTGAGAGAAAGCAATAGACTAAAAAAGTGATTTGACCACGTAAACATGCATAGTGAAGAAGCAGGGCAGAATCTCCAGGGACTGCTGGACAAAGAGCTCCAGGGGTGTCAGATATACAAAAACAAATGTGTTGCACAGACAAACCATTTCCCACAAGTTCACAAACAACAGGACAAGGAATGGGGTTGCCTCCGGTGAGAGCCAAGGTGTCCAGGTGTCCAGTCTCCTCTCGAAAGATCAGAGAAGGAACCTGACCACCAGGAGATAAGACAGATGCTACCAAAAGATACTGACCTTTGGTCACTAAGGAGACATGTGTGATTGGTAATATTTGTCAATTCCTGGGCCCAACCGCGTGCATCCAAGTCACTGAGAGAACTGACCTTCAGAACAATTGCTTTTTAAAAATGGTATAGACTTGAAATAATACCAGAATACCATGAAGTTAATAGTTACTGGACTCAAAAGGGAAAAAAAGACTGCACTGTTATTTGATTTAGGAGATACAATCATTTTACCTTAAAAACATCAATGAACTTTTACTTAAAAAATTGTTTGTAGGTATGGTACATGTATAATCATGCATAGGGGAAAATAGAGAGAAGAATATTAGGAATAAGCGATTAAGAGAAAAAAAATCAGTATTCCTTTGAGAACATTTGCTGAGTGCCTCAGAGTTCCAGCCGGGGCGCTAGGCTGGTGAAGGGCAGGAGAGGGAAGGGAAGACCGGGCCCAGTGCCGCCGAAGCTGCTGAAGCCTGGAGTGGGAGCGCGGGCTCCAAGGGCAGCACCAGGAGGAGGAAATGTGATGGGGGTGGTGCCAAGAGAAGCTGAGTAAGGACCCAGTCTCTGAAGGACTGGGCGAGAGGGGAGGGTTGGGGCCCAGGGGCTGCTCCCAGCTGCCTCCAGCTTGTAGCAGGCTTTCAGCTGCCTGAGAATGGAGAAAGGAGGAGGTGAGCTGAGACAGAGGCAGAATTGTCGCATCATCCACTGGGTTGAAACACAAGTGAAACAGTGACCGCTCTGTCAGGTTCCCTGGAAACGGATGGAAACAGCACCTCTAAGGAGATGAGAAAACATTGCTTGCCAAAATCCAATGGTGTTTTTTCCAGAAACAACAAAGTGATTACCACATCCACACAAGACCACAAAGGCCAACAAAAACCCAGAGTTCAAAGCTGGAAGGCACTATACACTGCAAAGTACACTACAGAGATAGAATATTCAAAACAGCATGGTATTGGCATACTGGAAGGCATAAGAGCCCATACATCCACATGTCTCCATTCAACTGAACTTCAGCAGTGGAGCCGAGAATGCTCAGTGCAGAGAGGAAGATCTCTGCAGTAAGTTGTGCCAGGGGACAGAAGTCCATATGTGCAGAATCCTGTATCATATATGAGCCTCAACATGAATTAAAGGCTTACACACAGAACCTGAAACTCTGCATCTACTAGACGAAAACAGGGCAAAAGCCTCATGACAGTGAGCTTTTAAATAGAACCCCAAAGGCACAGACAACAAAAGCAAAAGTAGCCAGATGGGGTCAGCCTGACTGAAGAGCTCTGCACAGCAGAGGAAGTAGCCGGAGTGAGGAGATGTGTGTAAACCAAACATCTGATTGTTATTACCAAATGACTCACTAGGAAAGGAAACAAGACCATTCATCCCTCAGTAGAGGTCGAGTGCCTGCCTAGCAAGCACAAGGCTCTGAGTTCAAATCCACCACAAAAAAGAGGTAGAGGGAGACAAAAACACAAGGAGACATCCCCCCAGGCCTGTTAGATCCGTTATTATCAAAAGGACGGGAGCTACCAGCAGTTGGGAAGAATGTGCGAAAGGAATTCCTTGCATCCTATTGGTGAAGATAGAAATTAATGTGCCATTATGGGAAACAGGGTGGAGGTTCCTTGGAAATTTAAAAATAGAGCTGGTATGTCTTCCAGATTCTCACTTCTAGAAATAAAACCAGTATGTCAAAATGCTCGCCAACCTCTCGTGTTCACTGAAGCACTATTCTCAACAGCCAAGACTTAAAATCACCATAACAATAATATCCGTGGATGGATAGATAAAGAAAGTGTGGTCTGGGGGGAGGCTGGGAAGGGATGTGAAGGGTAAACAAAGGAGGAGGCTGCAATGCTTGGTAAGAAATGTACGCATTATCCTGCCCATGTAATTGT
>NW_012267293.1:3389088-3432081 GCF_000151885.1 Dipodomys ordii | reverse complement strand
TGCTTGACTCATACATATACTAGATATTGCAAATAAGGGAAACCATGGGACCTATGTTTCTTTGGGCTTGGCTTACTTCACTTAATATAATTTTTTCTTAAGTTAGACTAATTTCAATGAGGGGAGAAGCACACTAATTAAGTTTGTAATCATTAACTTTTGATTAAAGATCATTCAAAGAGGCTGTGGCTGCAAAAACAAAAGAAAGCAAAACAAAACCCAGTGGACACCAAAGAAGCATGTGCTAAGAGTTTGGAAACTGTTTCCTATGTCCCTCTATCCTCGGCCGCCATCTTGAGTGGGCCTTCTGGGTAGGCATTTGCTTACCTGGAATTGTATCCATTGATGTATAGTTATACTTTTCTTGCTACCTTTCCTTTGGAGAACTAATCTTTGGGACGGGAGAAAGTGAGCTGTTTCCTCCACGTATTCCTGAGCACAGGCACTCCTGTTTGTCTGCCTACTACTTGAAGAAGATTCAGCCCTACACAAATGAAACTAAACTTCATCTCCCTGGCTAACTGACTGACCAGTTAGATGGCCACGTTGCACAGGAATCAGAGTCTCCACACACCTTCAGATGATCAATTAGAAATATCTTCTAGTGTCCAATATTGGCCATCTTTCTTTAAGAGGGCATTGTTGGTAGATTATAGATAAAAGATTTTGAGATACATAATGTATAGACACTTCCTTTCATTGGTTAGCATGGTAGATTTCATCCATCCTGCATCTATGGCATTAGATGTTTGGTGGGGGGGGGGGTACAGGAGGGTTAGCTTTCCTGGCTAGAGTCTGACATCATAATTTTTGGTCGCATGATTGTTTCATCCTAGTACACTGGAGGACTGCGTACATCCATTCAGGTTTGCTAGTTTTCATTTCCTTACTAGATGGAATCTCCCATACCTGAAACTCCCTCGCTCTCTCTGATCATTTTCCACACATTTTCTACTAATGTAGTTAATTTGACTCAGTATGAAATAGGGAGAAAATCTAGGTATAGCTTATTTTTTTAAAGAAAAAACACTCAACTTTTGTTCTGAATGAATCTAAGGCCAACAGGAACATGATTCAAACTACGATAATTCTTTTTTAAGACAAAATAAGTGTGAGTGTTCTCTTTGCCATGCAGTTACTGTCTCGGGAGCCACATTCCTGCTCTGTGCCAGGAAGAATGAAAAGAAATTGAAATGAGATAAATGACACAGTGTAAGGTCACAGATTCATCACCTTATCACCTATTTTTCTCTTGAAAACTCTTCATAGAAATTCTGACATAAATGGCTTACATGACTGCATTTAATACGCGATTGCTGTGTGTTTTGCTCAGTATTCTAAGCCAAATTTCAGGAAAAGTGTGCAGCTGCCAGATGCCCTGTCCTGCTCAGCATCAGTGAGGAAAGCTTTATTTATGTTTTCAAGTGTAATTCATTCTTGTTGAACTCTCCTAAACATCTTATATGTAGCTAAAACACCCAGGGCCTTTCATTGATCACCTGAATAGAGAACACACTTTAAAGAGCACTGCCAAAGGTACTCTGTTGCCAAACCTGTGATATAAAATTGAAATTGTATTTCTTTCGTGATTAGCTGGCAAAGAAATGATTGATGATGTTACAAACTAGCACCAGAATGAATTTTACTCTACAATTAAATTTCTGATCAAAATTTCATTATTTAGAAATGGGTTATGTTATACCTTAAATGAAATACTTTGCTAACTCAGATGCTCTTCTCTGCAATGGAATAAAAGAGTTTTTTTGTTTGTTTGTTTCAATAGTTGAGCCCTAAATACAAAAGCAAATGCATTAATCCAATCAATTCCAAAAGTCATAACTTGTTTCTAACATCGGTATAGATAATAGTTTGATTGGTTTGGAGGAATCCACAGCAAATGTTAGTTCTGCTTGGAGTGGATCTGTCATTTATGACAGGGAAGAGCTGAATTCATTTACATGAGAGGAAAGCTCTGTAACGGGTGAAATAATGCAGGTACATAAAAACCAGTGCTCTGGAGAGGATTTCTGTGCTGACCAGGATCCATGGAAGCCTTTGAGCCCTGGGTGGCAGTCAGCTAGTCAGCCGTGGTGGAAATCACTGTCACAGCTCCTTGGAGAATATTGTCTTCCTTCTCCTCTTCCGCTTCTGTCGGCTTTGAGTTTTGCTCAGAAAATTTTCCTCATGGTTAAAAAAATTTTTTAAGTAAAATGCAGTTCCCTCTCCTGTGTTTCTATCAGCCCTTCTTTCTTCCTGGTCTTCATTCCCGAGAAAGCACCTGAGCATTTAACTTCACTCTTAGTGTGGGATCACTGACACATTCTCAGTTGTCTCTGCTCATAAAAGTGACTTTTGTTGAAGCAAAATAGTATTTGTCTGTGTTAATATCTCAAACAACTGCTCAAGGAATCAGCATTTAGTGTATGGTAAATATATAGTTATTAAATGAACTGTAAGGAAGCTTTTCAAGTCTTCTAAGTCCTGTCACCTAAATTACTTTAAATGAGGCATTTACTGTTTTCTGTTTTCCACATTTATTAGATGAGGCCGACACTATCTTCTCCCTGGGTCTGTGACTAACAAAATGATTGAGAGATTTGTTCCTGTAAGAGCTGGTTGTGTTTTCCCACACTTCAGCCAAAGGAACGCCTGTGAAAACACTGTTCTAAGCACCCATCCCATCCAGCATGCCCGTGAGCTCTGTGGGCACCTGACACACAGCTGCCACCCCTGAAATTAGTTTTCTGCCATTGTCAGCCCCTTCCCAAGCCTATGTCTGCAGTCTGGGAGTGAAGGGCTCAGAACGAGATTCAAGGTCTGGACTTCCAAGTCTCCCACATCCTGTCTGGAGCATTTGCCTGCACTACAATTGCTCCAAGACTCCTTAGTTTGACACCTTGCTGTTCCTACAGACCGAACTCCATTGCTCCTTTCTACAACACCCTCCTCGTCTTCACATTGCAGGGGGGAGGGGGGAGAGCAGAGGGAGGAGAGAGGGGAGTGAGAGGGGGGAGGGAGGGCACAGCTGTCTGCTCATCACCCTTCCCACCCCCCACTGTGCATGCACACTCCCCCCACTCACCCTTCCCACTCAACCTTCCCCCACTCTCGGGCCCCATCCACCCTCCCCCCACTCACCTTCCCCTACTTACTCTTCCCTCCCCCTCCCCCACCCTCCCTCTCTCCCTTCCCCTTCCCACTTACCCTCCCCCACACCCTCCCCCACTCACCCTCCCCCCACTCACCCAGTCACCCTCCCCTACTCACTCCTCCCTCCCCTCTCCCCCTCTCCCCCCCCCCCCCTACTCATCTTCCCCCACACCCTCCCCCACTCACCTTCCCCCTCTCACACTCACCCACTCATCCTCCTCCACTCACACTCCCCCACTCACCCCCCCTCACACTCCCATGCACCCCAGGAGCAGTGTGTGTTTAGTGGTGGTGGGGGTCCACTGCGACAGAAGTCTGGCTGGAGGGCAGGAGGCTGTGTAAAGAGACCCCAGCGTTGAGATCCCTGTTGAGAAGGACTTGCATACAGAGTGCAGAGGAAGAAAGTTTTTAAAAGTTAACAGTTTGGCCGGGCACCAGTGGCTCGTGCCTTACATCTTAGCTACACAGGAGGGTGAGATCTGAGGATTACAGTTGAAGCCAGCCTAGGCAGAAAAGTCAGTGAGTGAGAACTCTTATCTCCAATAAACTACTCAGAAAAATCAGGAAGTAGCCCTGTGGCTCAAGTAGTAGAGCCCTACCCTTGACCTAAGAAGCTCTAGGGACAGCGCCCAGACCCTGAGTTCAAGCCCCAGGTCCAGCTAAAATAAATAAAAATGAGCAGTTTGGCTGTTGAAGGAACAAAGCAAAGTTGACATCAATGCACCCACTGTTGAGCGCTGCTTTTTGTACAGGAGAGTTCAGAGGCCGCCTTCTCCCTGGGTCCGGCGGGGCTCCAGGACCCAGAGGTGCTGGTTAGGATGATGGTGACCCAGTACGTCTAGAATTCTGTGTCCAGGAGTGACGCTTGAGGCAGGGGATGTTTTGGTCATTCCCCACCTCCACCCCGACTCCCGCGCCCCCCCCCCCCGCTGTGAGCACAGCTGTCCTGGAGGGGACTTCAGCAGG
Organism: Dipodomys ordii; assembly: GCF_000151885.1. NCBI lineage: Eukaryota > Metazoa > Chordata > Mammalia > Rodentia > Heteromyidae > Dipodomys > Dipodomys ordii. Next base: position 3,427,965 of record NW_012267293.1, on the reverse strand, counting down.
TCCTGTCCCCAGGGAACCAGTGACAGGGTAGGCTCCCTTTGCAGTCTGCAAGTGAGGGTCTAGTGCTCCTGTTGGAGAAGGACACCCCTGACACCTGCTTGCAATTATTATGTAGAAAAAGGAAAGGCTTGCATGTCTCTGAATGTTTTCTGCATCCTGTCAAAGGCAACTTAAGTCTGTCCACCTGATATATTCATCTGCCAATCTGTCTTCAATCCTTCACATAAATTTTATTGGAAAAATGATATGTGCTATTTCAGTTGTGTTTCCTAGAGAAAGATAATATTGTATATACCATGTAATTGTTATTAAATTAGAGAGGAGGAAAGGTTAGAGCTACCATCCAACCAATGTGCTATAAAACTTTATCTTTTTAGGATATACTGCCATCGGAAGAAACCAGCAAAATATCCAATTGTACACAACATATTTTTTACAAAAATCTCACTTTTTCTTGAGTCTTTACTTATACACCAAGAAAACTAGAAAGGATGACAGATTAGAATACATTGTATTCTAATTTAAAATTGATCATTTCAGCTTTGAACACGTGTGTGTGCACATGTGTGTGTATGCATACATGCATGTGTGCCTTGATGTACAATCATTGACCTTGCCCCGAGGGTTGATGTGGCCATGGCTGCCTGCTCCCTGTAGACAGGAGACTGAGCCCAGCTTAGCCATGGGAACTCCCATGGTGTGAGGGGTAAGAGTCAAAGATGGCGGAGCCCCAGCTGGAAAGAAAGATCTGTCAGGGATTGGGCTGTGTCTGGTCAGGAGGAGGGAGACGTGGATTCTGTCTTGTGGGTGTGACTGAGTAGCTGGAGTGAAGCTGCACACTTACATTGTTGAATCAGAGCCCAGTGAAAGATTGAATTCCACAAACGGAGAACTGTACAGCCGGGTGAAGCAGTTCCTAAGTGGTTAAAGAGAAACCTGGCGAACTGGAGACCACAGGAAAAGCACAAGGATGGAGGTGGAGGTGGTGGGGATGGACCAGAAACACCTTCATGCCAACGCAAGGCCATCCGCCATTCTTATCCACTTGTAAATAGACCCTTTTCAAAAGTGGGGCTGTTTCAGAGTCCCTACCCATTAGTTTTATCCAAATTAAAAACTTGGTTTCTTAACCAATGATGTTTAGCCAAAGCCAAGCTCTAAAAAAAGACTTTAAACTTATCATTGACCTAGAATTTGTAACTATTTTCATCCCCCTAACAAAAGACCTGGGATCAAAAGTCAGAAAATTAAATTAGGTTCATTCACAGCCCCGGGTCTTTTCTCTTGTTTTGTGGCACCTGCTGAGAGGAAATTCTCCCCTTCCAGCATTTTTTTTAAATTATTTATTTATTTTTTTTTCCAGTCATGGGGCCTGAACTCTGGGCCTGGGCACTGCTCCTCAGCTCTTCAGCTCAAGGCTACAGCTCTCTACCACTTGAACCACATTACCACTTTAGGCTTTTTTTTTTTTCTGCTGATGTGGTGCTGAGGAATGGAACCCAGAGACTCATGCATGCAAGGCAAGCGCTCTACCACCGAGCCACCTTCCCAGCCCCACTTCCAGCATTTTAAGATAAATGATCATCTTCTGATGAAATGGTGGCTGGAGCTAATCACTAACAGATATATCAGTGCCATTATTCTATTAATTAATGCTGCTGTGTATCATGAACATAGCAAATGCAAATTACCTAATAGGGCAACATTGATATTTTTTCCCATACATTCCTTGGTATAATTCAAATGCATTTTGAAAAGTGCCACTCGGTGATCAGGAGACAGCGTTTTCCTGTTGATTTATAGGACTCAATTATCTCCCCTCCATTATATGAAATGTCTTTCCTAATAAAAGGCCAAAGAGTGAGAGACAGCACTTTGAGTACCAGGCACAGAAGGATGATGTGATCATATCAAATTTTCCTATGGTTTAGACAACATTCACACATAGAGAAAACTAGAATTACTCATCCAATATGTTTTGGCCTCCACAGATTCAACTAATAAAGTAACTGAAGAAAAATTAAATATGTATAAACCACGGCACCTTTAGAATATTTAACAGATTTTCAAGTTATGTCATTTGTAGCAAATGAGTATTTTCAAGCTGCAAGCAAAAAATTTATATTTCATTTTATGTGAAAAGGAGATGATATCTCCAAATATTACAAGGAATTGTTTATTTTGTATCCAAATGAGTTCAGACCTACACCAACAATAAATGGGCTTCAATCATGAATTGCAAATAGCAGCTGAAATGAGCATTGTTTTGCTGATAGTTTAGTCAGAAAGCAACTGTCTTTTTTGCTACCAACAGATACCATGCATACTTGATTAGTTAGGGAAGGGGGAAGTTGGAGTTGTTATCACAACAGGAAAATATTTGTTTGAATAAATGAATTAACCTAGGATGACAAGCCATGTTCTTGACCAGGTCTGACTTTTCTCTGTAACCGAGTTATTGCCCTGGTGCATGCCCCTGACCAATATCCTTGAGTGAGTCTGCTCTCAAGTTATAATACAGATATGTCCTGCAGGCTCAGTTCCATAATCCTAGCTACTCAGAAGACTGAGATTTGAGGATCTCAGTTCAACACTTGCCCAGGCAGTAAAGTTCCCGAGATGCTATTCTCCGCTTAGCCAGCAAAAAGCTGGAAGTGGTGCTGTGGCTCAAGTGGGAGCACACCAGTCTTGAATGAAGAAACAAGAGAGAACATGGGCTCTGAATTCAAGGCTCAGTAATGACACACACAAAAATAGATTTTAAAAAAAGGAATGATGTTTGTAATGTGGGTGATTATATTTCAAACCAAATCACAGTGTTTAAATCTGGAATGTATTCTCTGTTTCATGATAGAAGAAGATAGAGCAAAGATAGGGCAATTCTCCTCATACTAGTCATTTAAATTGTGCAGGAATATCTTCTTTCTCTGATATTGCGTCTTTAATTTTTCCGGTTGCATTGAATTTGGGTGGAGTGGGTTTATGATACTGTCAGTATGAGCTTAACCAAGGACTTATCCTTGGATCCTCCAGAACTTTCTGTAATAGTGGGCCGGGGTATCTGAGATGGGCATATCATGTACACATTTTGGACATTGAAAATACACATGACACCATGCTATTGCTTGCCTCATTTAAGAGCTCTCTGTTTTTGAAGCGAACTGCCTTGTTTATATGTGTTTTCATGTACAAAAACAAAAAACAAAGATGCCTTGCTTAGGCCCGGCACAGACTATTTCTCATCTCTCTCGTTCCCATCCGATCAGTTCAGGAGCTGGGAATTAGGAGCTCACCTCACCATGGTGGCTCTAAGGATCCAGTTTGGGACTCCATGAAATTTTGCTTCATTTCTCAGTACATCTGCCCTCTCAAGGTGCCCATGCTTCTGGTTGCCAAACTCATTCTTCACTTTGATGGAATCTTTGGGGAGCCAACAAGGGAAAGCCTGAAAGGAAAGTGGTTTTTAAACCATAATGATGCTGGAATGTGAGACTTTAATATGGGCAAGCAAAGTGTTTGAACCACAAAGAGAGTGTAGAGCTATAAAAAAAAATGCCAAACCTTTAATAAAGGAAAATAAATCCCCGCACTGTTTCTCTGTTCAGTAACCATCCAAGACTGTCCCCAGGGTATGAGGAACCACGAGAGAACTTCTTCCTTTCTGTCCTGCTGTTTCTTACCTTCCTTTCTGGAAGTCTGATGTTTCAGTCAGTTTTAATTTCCTCAATTCCAACAAATAATATCAATGCCACACATGTCATCGTGTATAATTAATTCTCAACTAGGTAAACAGGAGATATGTTATTTTGCCTGAGGGATGCTAACGATGGATCATTATGATTTCATCTTTTAAGGTCAATTTGGGGGCCACTTTTTAACTTAAATCGATTCTATAAACTACATCTGTTAACTCTCACTTCTATAAAACCAATGCTTTTTTCAGAAATATACAATTCTGCTTGAATTATAATTATAGCCTAAAGCTAAGGATAATTTCGCAGGTTAGCATACTTGATAGTTTTTAGAATCAATCAGATACTTTGTTACTTTTGATGTTAATCAGGAAGGACTGGTGAGTGTGGGTGCTCACCGGGGGCTGGCCCCTGGCCATCTTCTCCCTCCGTCTCCTAAGACAGTGGGACCACTGCCCCCCAACTGACCAAGGCCTGGGGTGATGCCCCTCACTGGCACCCCACAGCAACAAAGCATGCTCCCCTCGTCATGATGACAGAAGGGTCCTGCAGGGTCCCACAAAAGCCACTAGCCAGTGTCTGCAAGAGCTTCACAAACCCTACAGTTCAGAGACACTTGCCAATCCTTTGCTTACACACCTCCCATGACCTGTCATAATTATCAGAATAATTCCATATTCTTACTGCTGCAATGAAGACGTGCGCAACCCTCCCCTATCTGTCACAACACCTCTCCCTCCTCCCCCCCCTCTCTCTCTTTGTCTCTCTCTCTCTCAGGGATCTCCAGTTCACACCTTTCCTATTCTAACCAGCTAGTGTGTGGTTCCATTGGTAGAGTGTCTGAATAAGAAGCAAAATGATGTTGGTATAATTTGTGGAGGGAAAGGGAAAAAACAAATTGTTTAAACAGGGATACAGTTGGACTCATTGCAACAATGAAATGTACAAGATGGTGTGTCGAAAAACAAACTTTACAATTTTGGTGGGCGGAGAGGAAGGGTGATGTGGTAAGGGGAAACAAAGGAGGAGGCAACAATGCTTGATAAGATATGTACTCATTACCTTGCTCATATAATTGTAACCCCTCTGTACGGTATTTTCAAATAAAAAACTTATTAATTAAAAAAAAAGAAGCAAAAGACCCTGAGTTCAAACCCTAGTATTGTCGAGAACAAACAGCCCCCCACTTTCGCTCCGATGTCCCTTCTGCAGGGAATACCATTGCCTGGCCCTGTACCTGTCCCCTCTCTGGTCCTCAGCCAGATTGCTGCTTAATGCTGAGTCTCTTCCTAGAGACTTTCTTTGACCACCCTGTCTGAAACAGTGACCCAGAGCTCCAGGCTCCAACATACCCTGTTCCCTTACCCTTATCTTATTTATAACAGTCTGAAACCTGTGCCGTTTGTACAGCTGCTTGCTGAAGAACTGTGAGTTCCGGTGGACACTAGATGCACGCAGGGGGTTGGCCCCATTGGCTCCTCCCTACAACATGATATCCAACAAATGAGCCACCATTGACCTTAAGCCCCCTCTCAACCCCATTCAGTATGAACACATGATTATGTCTTCCTCTTCGACCTTCCCAAAAGGATTTGAAAGACTTTTAAGAAAACATGGGCAATAAGAGTAAAGAGTAGGGGCTGGGAAGATGGTTCAGTGGTACCGTGCTTGCTTTGCATGCCGGAGGCCCTGGGTTCGATTCCTCAGCACCACATAAGCAAAAAAAAAAAGAAAAAAAGCCGGAGGTGGCGATGTGGCTCAAGTGGTAGAGCGCTAGCCTTGAGCTGAAGAGCTGAGGGACAGCGCCCAGGCCCAGAGTTCAGGCCCCACTACCAGACCCAAATAAATAAATAAATAAATAAATAAAGAGTAAAGAGTAGCTGGATGGGGTGGATATGCAACTGATAAGATGTGGAGCATCACATTTCTAAGCCAGCCCAGGCAGCAACAGAAGCTCTGTAGCATGAAAAGCAGTTACGGCCTTCAGGGAGCTGTGGTGGTTCCTAGGGTCCCCCAGCCCGTAAGAGCACACTGCTGACACCAGAAAGCAGGCAGAAATCTGTCCCACCTCTAACTGCATCCAGAAAAAATCCTCATCACCTTTTGCCCTGTGACCCTTGTGATGTCATTTCCTCGCACTGAAACCAAGGACTTTTAAAATACGGGCTGCCAGAGGGTGGGTGCAGGTGGAATCACAGGTGAGTTTTTAAAAGCTGTGTTCCCACCCCCCTCTGTCCCCCCCCAAGGCAGCCAGCTCCCGCTGATTTGTGAAGGGCAAAGAGATGAGGAGGAGACAGAGACTCTGGGTGCCAGGCAGAGACATCGCCGAGTGTAGAATGGAGGGTGAGGACGCAGCCACTGTCACGCGCCCCGCCAGAGAAAGATTCCCTTTTATGTTTCACTCAGCTGTCATGGAAATCAAAGCGAGCATTAGCAACTGCGTGCACTTCCTTGTGGTCCTGCCGGATGACCAGCGCCCACTGAAAAGCTTATTGTGTTGGCTTACTCAGTACCCTTGTAAGAGAGCTAGTGATGGCGTGTGTGTGTGTGTGTGTGTGTGTGTGTGTGTGTGTGTTTGCGTAGAGTTGGCGGGAAAAACCAAACAAAATACTTTCTTTATTATCCCATTCCTCAATTATTCTAACAGCTACCACTGGCAGGAAGATTCACTCATTAGCACACTGTTCTTTCCTTGACACTAGTTGTGTGATGGTCTGCAGGAATAAGTGCTACCATAGCCATCCCCGATTCCCTTTCTCCTAAGCCACACCATTCCCTCTTTCTAAGAGAAATCCAAATCAGATCCAGAGCACTTGGTGGGGTTGGGCAGTTCTTCATTTTCTGCTGGCCTCACATAGGCGGGGAGCTGACTGGCACTGGCCTGTGCCTGAGGAGACCGGGAGCCAGCAGGCCATTTCAGCTCACCAAAGTCCTCCCCAGCACATGGCTTGGGGCCTGAACACCAAACCACGGGTCCACTCAGAGCCACCCAATCAATACTGCTCCACCCCTGGGCTGAAAACTACCTCCAAACCCAAATTCCTTGCACTCCATGATGCAGCCATTCCAAAAGATCAAAAATAGGGACAGTTTTTCAGAGAGAGGCACCACCTAGGTGTCCCTGCACACGAGCCCTTTGCCACTCACATTGTTGAGCGTACTCAGGGCTATACTTACTCTACTTGTTTGGGACCACAAGAACTATTGATGAGCTACCGTGACTGGTGTGAGTTTTAGGTAATAGTTACAGCTGGCAAGATTCTTCTCATGGGCATTAGCCCTTTCACAGAAGAGCCCAGGTGGGGTTCTGACATTTCCGTCAGAAATGTTTGGTTTCCACCGAAGACCTTCTGATGCCACGCCAGCACGGAGCCCCTGAACTGCTCTGGAAAGGGAAGTCCAGGCGCTGGCGGGCCGGAGGTGGGCTGTTTGTACACGCTCATCGGAGCACATCTGCCCACTGCCCCGCAGCGTGTCCACAGCAAAGCCTGGAGCACAGTCCCACGCATTTGAATAACCACCTGCATCCTCATAGGAGGCCCTGAGGCAAAAGACACATTTCCCCCTCCATCCACTGGCCATCTCCAGAAACGACCACCGCACCATCTCCATCCCATTACCCCCAACCACCTGGCACAATTACAAAATCCCGCCAGGCAGTGAAGAACAGGAGACAGCAAGGAACAGAGCACCATCTTAGTGGCTCCACCAAAATGGGCCAGAACGCAGGGTCTGCGTGAGCACCATGAGAACCAGGAAGCAAACTGCAAGTGCCCTTGCCAGTGGCTTGGTGAGGGGACAGTCCACCGGTGCCTGGCTGTAAGCTGATTAGGAGGTGAAACCCCAGGGCACCCGCACAGTGGAGCCCTCCCAGTCACTTGGAGCACCGCACTGAATCCGTCTTGAACGTCTACCTGCCGGCAAAGAGCTGGAGCAGGAATGCCCTTGTTGGAACTTGGAAACAACCTGAGCTCTCCAGTGGTTACCGGGCCCCACGGCCCACAGAGAAGCACTTTTGGCTCCACAGTGGCTGCGCTGGTGTTCTAGCTGGTTGACCGATAGTCAAGTGGGGCCATCGTGAATAATGAGTCTGTGAACATGGGGTTCCTACGTCTTCACCCCGTGCTGGGCCCCATGGGGGTAGATTCAGAAGAGGGATTTCTGGGGCGTGTGGCAGTTCTATCTGCCCTCTCCATGGTTTCCTACTGCGTTCCACAACAGCTGAGCCAGCCTACATCCTACCAACTTCTTAGCTCCTGTGAGTGGGCTCCTGACCTGCCAGTGTCCTTCTCTCTTCCGGCTTCCTCTCACCAATTTTATTTCCTTTAAAAAAAAAATAGCAGACTTAGAGTTGTGTAGCTGTTCAGTCCCAAAGTTTGCAAAATGTACAGCAGAAGAGAGTCACTTAAAAGATAAAACCAGTTTCTTATAAATAATGTGACAGCGAGGAAAAGGGTGGATAGCTATCCAAGACCCATTGCTTGAACCACTGCCAGGAGTGCATCATCCACAAACCACGTAGACACCGCCCATTACTGTTACCTTTCTACCCCTAGGTACTGGCTCTGTTGTGATCACTAAGAGGTCCTGGCTGCCAGGCACCCACTCGTTTCTGGGGTGACTTACCCCAGTGCTCTCCCCAGTGCACACTTTTTGACTTCTTACAAAACCTACGTATGATTAAGGAAAGCATCTCTCTCTTAACAGGACAAATGACAAAGAGTGTGATTGTGTAGATACCGTAGCCTAGAGGCTACATCAGCCCAGGTCACAGAGGAAATAGTGGGTGAGTTCTGAAATTAGGAGTGAGCAAACTGTGACAGGGAATGATGTCCAGTGGTGTGTGCATCTCTGGGTGTGGAGAGAAGGAAGAGAAGGTGCGTGTGTAGGTGTGTGTGTCTGTATGTGTGTATACATGTGTATGTGGGTAAGTAGACGTGTGTGTGTGTGTGTGTGTGTGTGTGTGTGCATGTCTTCCATTTATTAGCCTGGTCTATTTAGATTTCAGGAGATTCAAGACATAATATGTTAGAGGAATTTTAAAAAGTGAAAATAAATGAGTCTTGTGATATTTCTAAGAAATATGATTCTATTAATAAAAGCAATTTGGTTGGCATCCAAAACCATTTTAAAGTTTCAGAACAAATGGATACTTTTAAAGTTTTGAGAGCAAATGTTTAAACGTCTCTGTAAAAATTAGTGAATTTGGGGGGCAGGAGGGAAGTTAGAGCGTGGTCCTCTAAACCCTCTCGCTCTTCTGCACCTGACTGTGCAGACATGCAGGTCACTACGTGTTCATTGTAGAATTAATGTTCTCCTCCTGGCCCATCCTCTCAGCTGCCCTCACTATTTATAAATATGATGTTGTTACCAGCACAGAGTAACATGAGAAGAGATTGAGTCATATGAAACTATCTTTCCTCACCTGGTGCTGTCCCGAGCCAGAAATTTCATTCTGAGCTAATCACTTCTTGGTCTGCCCGCCCTCCACACATAGCCTAGACCACCCAGGCCTGTGGAGAAGACCCGGGGTGGCGGTGGCACAGGGGACCCAGGGCCCCTGGGACCCTGTGGTGGGGACTGAGGATGGACTAGGGGAGCACATGGAGGACAGGAGGGAAGGGGGCCAGTGGAGGAGGCAGGGGAGCACGTGGAGGGCAGGGGTGGAAGGGAGAGAGGAGGAAGGGGCGAGTGGGGAGGTGTGTGGAGGAGGAGAGACTTGAGTCACCCACAGTTGTCCTGTGGCACGGGAGAATTCAGCCCTCACAAACAGGCTGCAGAGCGTGGTCAGGGCCCATTTCTAGTGGCTGAGCTGGTAGCTGGTAGGGCAGGGAAGGATGCTCCACCGGCTCCCACATGAAGCCTGGGGCGTGTGCCTGAAGGAGATGGCCAGAGAGAAGACACTAAAGTTGTTTCCCATGTTAGGATGAAGGCAAAGCAAGACCAACAGAGTACTTGGAAGAAGAGCGTTCTACCCCCTTAAAAATGATTCCAACAAACAGGTCCATTGTTCCTTGTTGTTTTGCTTCCATTGACAGACAAAGCAATTGTTAAGGAAGCCCTGCCAGCCCCCAGGGGGTTCCTAGGGGTCAGGAAAGGCAGTACAGCAGGGCCCTGCACCGCAGGACCCAGTCCAGGAACAGGGAGGCAAACAGAGGTCCCAGTGGCCACCAGAGTGGTCTGGACCCTGCATGTGAGGCCAGCCATCAGCCCAGCCCGCTTTGTCCCCTCCACCAGGAGAGCTGCACCTCCCCTTCCGCTTCCCTCCCCACTCTACCCTGCTGTACCTCCCCTCCCCCTCTCCCTTCCTTCCCCACCCCACCCTGCTGCACCTCCTCTCCTCCTCCCCTCCCCACTCCACCATGTGATTAGGATAGGAGCCTTAGCCTGCTGTCCTTTTAAAGCATGAACTGTGGAAGCAGAGCTGAGCTTTCGCCTCACACTTGGCCTGCAGCTCCTCCTCAACCGAATTGCTTTTCTAATCAGCTGTGCAATTATGTGAACCACAGGTTTTCTAAGGAAGGGACTCTGCTCTGGGTGAGACTGGGCTTCAGCTGCCCGGAAGGGAGAGCCTGTTCCACTGGGAGGTTAATGAGCTAACCTGGACTTGGCCCCAGGACTAGGGGCCATGTGTATCCAGCATCCAGCTGGTGCAGCTTTGTCTCTCCTGAGGTGGCCCCCAGGCTGCGGAGGCTCAGGAGAAGGGCTGGAGGAAAGGGCCGTGTCCCTGGCACGCTGGACAGAGCCAACCCATGGGAAACTTGCCTGGCCAGGTGTGCTACCCAAGGTATTGCGAGGGTCGCCAGGCCTGTGGGTGACCCGAACTCAGGTACCATCCGTGCCCAGATGTGACAGGTGGGCAGCGGCCCCACAGGTACTGGCCTAGAAGCTTGCAACCTGGTTCTCTAGGCCTGTACACTGAGCAACTAATAGACTGAACACAGTGACAGAAGGTAAAGCCCAAGGTCAAGCAGAAGGTCATCCAGGAAAGGGGAAAGTCAGGCCTGGGGGGGGGGCATAGCACTGGGAGATTTTTTTCCCAGTGACAGAGATCCTGGCTGACTAGGAGCACAGGGCAACGACCACACAGCGGCTGCAGAATGAGCAGCGTGAGCTGTGACATTTCCCCCTTCATGCCCATTCTTTAAAAGTCACCCCCCCACACTCGTTTACTCTTCTAATTCTCTAATGTTTCTGCGAATTTTTATGCATATTGTGTTCAGTCTTCTTTTAGTACACATAAAGGATATATATCTGAAATTAATTTTTCCTCTAATGCGCTATAGCTCATGATCACACACCAATTCATCTTCCCCCACCGAATCGCAATGCCTAGTTTGTAATCAATCAGAGTTCGGCTCCTAATTCTGTCTATTTGCATTCATTCAACAAACACTCGTGGAGCATCTTCTCCACACTGCAGGCGCTGCTCCGGTGCTGGAGATGCAGGAGCAAACGGCTCCTCCGAAGGTCTGTGCTGGCACGGTGATTCCAGTAGGAGGAGACAGCATAAACAGAGACATAAATAAACTATACAATCTGCTAGGTGGTGACATATTTTATATAGAAAAAAATAAAACAAAGAAGAATCTAAAAATGCAGCCAGAATGGCTGGGGAGGACCTTGCCAAGAGAAAGGCATTGACAGAGCTCCCAAGGGATGATGAGAACATGATCAAAGTACATCCCAGCCGGCAGAAAGCATGTGCAAAGGCCCTCGGGAGGCTACAGCAACAAATGCTGGGATGAATGTGAGGGGAAAAGGTCCTTTTTCACCTTGTTGGTAGGAATATGAATGAGCGCAGCCAGGATGGAAGTCAGTATGGAGGTTCCTCAGAAAACTAAAGTGGATGGAACTACTGGTTGTACCTAAGGGAATATAAACCAGCAAGCAATAGAGGTACCTCAAGTTTATCTCAGCATTATCTACTAACCAAGCTATGGAATCCATCTGAAAATGAGTAGATAAAACGTGGGGCCTGACACCAGCCTGGATAGGAAAGCCCGTGATACTCTGATCTCCAATTAGCCCACAGAAAATTGGAAATGTGGCTTAAAGTGGTAGAGCTCTGGCCTTGAGAGATGAAGCTCAGGGACAGTGCCCAAGCCCTGAGTTGAAGCCCCACGACTGGTAGAGGGGGCAGGGGTGGGAGGATGTTGCATATATACACAGTGGAATATTATGGAATATTATTCGGCCATAAGGAATCACATTTTTTGCAGGAAAATGAGTAGAATTGGGGATCATCATATTAAGTGAAATAAACCAGACAAACGGTGCCTATTTTCTCTCATAGGCGAAATCTAGATTTTTTTTTAAGACATAAAGTAGAAAGGGATATTTAGGAAGAACAGCGGGAAGAAGGCGGGACATTGTAGGGTAATGCTGGGTTGAGAATGAACAAAGCATATTATATCCATTCATGAAACTGTCATTTGAAACCCATGACGTCATTTAATTAATACAAAGAACAAAACCAAAAAGCAAAGAAACAGTGGTAGATTACTCTGATTCTGACACGTTTAGCTCCACTGATAGAAATTGGCACATATCCACAGCTACCAAGCGATTCATCTTCCTCTGTGATTTTAAATATCTCATCAATTAAATCCCCTCTTTTCTTTCTACGTTAGATCATATAAATCCAGTCAATACCTGAGACAATATTTTGTCTCCTTGTTCAGGGATATATAATTTACTTTATGAATGGAGATTAATGTCAATGTATTCAAGTCTTTTATTCTTTAAAGAAATTTAAGTCTTATTATAGCAACAACATATGTCTCAAAAGGTTTAGCACCAATGATTTCTTTCTTTAAATTTTATTTATTCATTCATTTATTTGCTATTCCAAGGATAATATTGAACTCAGGACCTTGAGCTTACTAGGCAAATACAATACTATTACTTAAGGTTTTCTTTTAGGAAGGAGGCTGCTAATGTGATTAGGGCCTATATTTTTTATTGCAGTGGTTGCTGACCACTGATTAGCAAGACTATTAATTTTGGTGTCTTTAGTTTAAGTCCAATACTTTATCGAATCATTATATTAAATATGACTATTTTTGCTGGTCCCTCTGAGTATGCTGGTTTCCCACTGCAAGTAATTATCTTTTCTCTCATGCCATTATCAAACCTCTTTATTTTTAATGTCTCATTGCATTAACCAGAGTTTTCAGACACTATTAAGGGATCATTCTTGTTCCAATTTTTAAACAGAACTTAATTTGTCTACCCATTAGGTATAGTATGGGTTCTTATTTTCTATAACTTCTAGTATAGCAAAGAAATAGGCTATCCCAAATACTTGAATATTTTAGGACCCTCCTCAAACCTTATCATCTATCTTCTAGACACACCACTTATGTTCATTTAATCTACAGGTGTTGTGTGTTTTATTGGTGAGTTTCTTGCATAGTAGAGAACACCTTCCAGCAAGCCCTTTCCTACTAGCATCAAGAAAGACTCCAGGGGGTGGAGAGGAGGTTAACCCCTGCCTTTCTTGGTTTCTCTTTGTGACTGGAATTATCTTTATTTTACTGACATCCTCATTAAAATTAATACATTCTTACATTATATGACAATATTGATGATAATCATGGTACCTTGGAGAGGGTTTTGGAAACTGCCTATTAGTAATTCTTATTAGCACTTCTGGAAAATGTATTTGCATTTTGTATCAATACCATTATGATAAAAATGCCTTTATGAAATGCCTTTAATAATCACTAGTGCTTCAGTGTGATGACGGATGATTCTCTTCTTCAAGGAACCAATCCCATCCGCAGCCCTAGGGAAGACTTGGTCCTCTGCCCGTTGTACATGCCTGCAGGTAGACAGTCTTCTGCAGGTTGTTCATTGTCTCCCCATAGATGGTCTTCTGCGGGTTGTTGCTGATCTACAGGTAGACAGATGGTCTTCTGAAAGCAGCTGCTTTTCAAGGCACCATCACCAAGCCCCCATCTCTGCATCTGAGAGGCCTAGGAACTCACATGCAATCGCTCAACAGGCAGTGATCAGCCTTGAACTGGAGAGTCCTCATTCCAACCTTGCATTCTTCCAGTGTTAGCACACTGGACTCACTCAGAAGGTGAGCTCACAACATGGGAACAAAGCAGAGAAGGGCTTCTTTGAGGGGAGAATGGCAGGGACTCTTCTTGATGCTCCGTGCTCCACTGTATCATCTGAAGCTCCCTCATCCGCCAACCCTCTGCACCCTTGGGTAAGCCAACTGCCCCTGGGCCAGACCCCGGGCCGCCTGCTGACCTTCAGCCACTGAAGCAGGCCACCAGTGCCTGTCGCAGAAGTGTCTCCATCATAGCTCTCCCGGCTCCAGCAGTCCTCCCTGGCCCCACATAAAAATAGCTCTTCCCTCTTCCTTTGCTGTCCTCCTCCCCTCACTTCTTCCACCCATGGCCTCAGTTGGAGCCTAGAGAGAGCCTCACCTCTAAAATGTCAAACTCTGACACCTCTCTCTGAGCACAGCTTCACATTGCTTCCTGTCTTCAACCTGGCTGTTTTCCCAGTGTCATACCAGTCTCCCCCACTCCTGGCCTCCCTGGCCTCCTGAGCCAGGCTGGGTTGTGTGGTTGGGCTTCTGGGCTGTGTGAGCCTCTTCTGGGGCTCAGGGCTGGGGAAGAGGAAGGGAAGCTGTGGAGAGGGAGAATCAGAGGAGCATGGAAGAGGAGGAGGGAGAGGGGGAGAGGGAGGAGGAGGAGGAGGAGGAGGAGGTGCTGTCTCAGGCTGCAGCCCCTGCTGCACCGTGTGTCCTGGCAAGCGTGTTTCCTCTATAGGTAGGAGCGCCCACCTCAGTTCCACCAGCTCTGCCTCCTATTGGAATACAGTCGCGTGGGAATTCCTTTGTAGCCTTGTCTGGTCCTGGAGCACCTTACCCCCTCTGCCCACCACCACCGGGGCCACCACCAGTGAAGTCCCAGGTGGGCTTAGCCAGCTCAGGGCTGTGTTTCCTGTGCCAGAGGTCCAGGCTCCCACAAGAGCTCACATTGGCCGGGTCCCTACCAGGCCCAAGAACTGGCACAAAGAACAAGGGCCAGTTAGTCTCTAACTCAGCAATTACTCACAGCTCTGTCTTTAAGCTGCTGAGATTTTTCTGCTCCTTCTGCCCACAGCTCAGCAACTGAACTTCAGCAGCTATTGTCATTCTATTTTTGCTCCTAATTGCTATTGTAGAAATCTTTGCCTTGCTGAAGCTTCTGGAGTTGCCAATCTGCGTGCTCCCTTCAAATGTAAATGTGTTATGCAAATGTCTTCTGGGCAGGGAGTGGGGCCTGGGTCTTCCTCGGGAAGTGACAGGAAAAGAATGCTGCGGGGCTGGCTGTGCAGTTCCCAGTTCCCGGCCTCGGCCTCAGTGCTGGCTGTTCAGAGAAGGCTTCCTGGCCCACTTTCTCTCCCACTGCAGCCCCTGCATTTCAAGTACTGGCTACAAAGTGCTGATTCTTAGGGTCACTGCTGTCAACGCTTTCAAGTTTGTGCTCATGGGGACAGGGGGATGTTGGCCACCATGTAGGTGAGGGAAATGGTGCTAGACTCCGGGAACCTAAGCCTGGCTTCCCTCCCTCCCTCCCTCCCTCCCTCCCTCCCTCCCTCCCATTCTCTTCTTCCCCTCAATCCAGAAAATCACAGACAAGAGTCCTTGGGCCAGTCCATCCTCAAAGCCCCATCAGCCCTGGGTCAGGTCTCCCCCCACACACACACCCCAGGAGTAAGGCCTGTCCCTCTCAGCCTTCCTGTGACTGTGCCCAGCAGGACACCCTGCCCTGCCCTTGTGGGCATCTCAGGAGCTCCCCATTGTCACCTCTGGTTCTTCGCGAGTATTCACCAGCCCTCAGACCTGGTCCTTCCTTGACTGGGTCGCTGTCTGCAGTTCCAGGCTCTCTTCCCAGTATTCATGCGTGAAGCCCTCTGAGTGACCTGTGTGCACCATAGTAATGCTGCTTTCTTTCTGAATATGAAAACATGTATAGAAATTATTATTCTCTTTTCCTTCAATAAGCTAAACTCTGACCTCCGTGTACCCTCGGGGCAGGAGTGGAAAGACTGGGGGGGAAATGGGCCCCGCTTAGCACCTTCAGCTCTCTGTCTCTCTGCTCACACTGGCCTGTTATTGAGCACTCCCCGCAGTCCTGCTGTATCGTACTGAATTTCAGAGACAGGGCAGGGGGAACGGACTCTTTTCTGGAATATCATTTATGTTCTCGATTGCTAGCAATAGTTGCAGGTACAATTAGCTTGTTTAAGAGGCAGAGATCAGCAAAGATCACATGATTGTCTGCCTACCTTAGAGGTCACAGGAGGAGAGCCAGGTGGGAAATAGAAAATCTTGCTTTGAGCACAGTGGGAAGAATGAATGCCCATGGGTAAATTCAGAGTGGCCACGTGATTATCCAGCAAGTCAGAATGTCTGCTCCAAGAGAACCCCTCAGTGACAACAGGCCTCCCTTTCTCAAAGTCTAATAACATATCACACATTGACACGTGTTTGTGGAAGTGACTTACGCATTGACTCAATCACCAAGCCGCACCATGCACTTGTCCCCCATGCTAAGCCCAACCCCAGTTCTTTTTCTCAGGGAGGAAGCAGACCCCTGGCTGGTACAAAATATACATCTGCCTAGAATTGTGAAAAAGGAATAAACTTGGGGCTGGGAAGATGGCTCGGTGGTAGAGTGCTTGCCTTGCATGCATGAGGCCCTCAGTTCGATTCCTCAGCACCACATAATCAGAAAAGGCTGGAAGTGGGGCTGAGGCTCAGGTGGTAGAGCGCTGGTCTACAGCTGAAGAGCTGGGGGACAGCACCCAGGCCCAGAGTTCAGGCTCCACAACCGGCAAAAAAAAAAAAAAAAAAAAGGAATAAACTTACAGGTGAGGCTCAAAGCTCTGAGTTATAATGACTACAGAGTTGGGTAGTTAGTTCTCCTCCAGCCGGGGATCACAGGCTGGTAACGTGCCTGCAGGGCAGGGCCAGTACTAGGGCACGGGGAAGCCAGGTGCTGCCCAAGAGCCCAGAAGGAGCCACCGGCCTCAGTCCTCCAACAAGCAGTGGCTCACAGGAGGACTCACCCCAGACTCCACACCCAGGCATAAAGAGCACGCGTGTCCCACGCCCGGGGCCGCAGTGTGCAGGGCACACGGTGGGCCAGGTCCCGCTGCCTGAGGAAGGCCATGCGTGCTGGGAAATGTGCCTCTGTGCGCGCGCGCGAGCGCGGCCTTCTCCCCTGGTCTCAGAGCTCTGACAGCTTCTCCTGCAGCAGGCGAACTGTGGAAACTCCCAGACCAGGCACAACATTTTTTTTTTTTTCTAACAGCATCTGGAAGCAAAGGCCTAGAGTCAGGTTGAAAATGACATTCTCACGGCAACAATTTATGAAAGGCTTATTACCTAGCAATTTCATATCTGGATGCAATTATGTTAATGTTATTAGTCCATTATGAATGGTACTAATATGATTATTGTTTTGTGTGGTATTACAGGAAATTAATTTAAATAGATTTACATATTTCTCAGATAAAGGGCACTGCTAATATGGATAAATAAGAAGGTTGATGTTATTTTGAAAAAAACATAAACAGAGAAAGCTGGGTTTTGAATTCATTTGTAATATTAACATGGTCGTTGTTGTGTTTTCTGGTTAATGTAAGTATTTGGCAATTTCAAAGGAACTTTGAAATTTCTTTTCTCCAAAGGAACCTTTTGGCTAGATGCTGGCGGCTGATACCTGTAATCCTAGCTACTCAGGAGGCTGAGACTGAGGATTGCAGTTCAAAGCCAGCCCAAGCAGGAAAGTTAACTAGCAAAATGCCAGAAGTGGAGATGTGGCTCAAGTGGTAGAGTGCCAGCCTTGTGTGAAAAAGCTAAGGGACACCACTTAGGTGCTGAGTTTGAGCCCCAGTACCAACACACACACACACACACACACACACACACACACACACACACGGAGCCTTTTGAATTAACCTCCTCCCCAAACCCTCAAAGGAGAGTCTAGCTCCATTTTATAACTGAGTTTGGTGAGAATCAAGGGTGAAATGACATATCACATTCCAAATGACGCCTGAGTGTAGACAGTGCAACATGGAAGCTTTGCGTGACAAATCATTAGGGTTCTCAGTAAATGAGGCCAGACCTCTGAGCGCTCTCCTTCCCAGCATATCCACGAAGGAAGGCTGAGGACCTGCACAGTGGGCCTTCTCCATCTCCTGCCTCCTTCCCAAGTCACAAGATGGCCCTGGCTGGACAACAGGGGTACAAGTAGCTGGGTGGCAAACTTCAGATGACAGGGGAGCAGAAAGTAGCCTTTTAAACACCTGACGTTGACTGGGAGAGAAGTTGCCTTTGCCAAGAGGAATCCGCAGCTGCAAGCAGAAAGAATTGGGAGAGGAAATGAGTCCTTTGCAAGGGCCTCAGCCTAGGATGGTAGGGGTCCCGACCTGTCCAGGAGGATGGCCACAGGTCCAGGCCCAGGCCCAGGGAGGCCATCTGACACCTGGAGCCACTCACAGTGCTGGGGTGTGGTGTGCAAATCCGTGACTGTCCGCGGTCTCACTGACGGTAAGCACTTGCTTACCACACAAGCTTCAGCTTGGAGAACGAACAGACTCCCACCAACAGCGGAGAGAATGAATGAATGAAGGAATGAAGAAACGAATGAACAACGGGCAGATGAAGGCTTCCTGCCTAACAGTGGACTGACAGTTGGCATCCTAAGTTGGCTGCTAGTTTTGTTTTGGGGCACCGCTCCATATTCTCTTCCCCTCAAGAGTGTGTAGAAGTTCTCTCTCCAGGAAGCTGGGGACGTCACTCCCAAGGCCTGTGTGTCTATGTGCTTTAATAGCCTGAAGAATTGTGGATAGACCATTGTATGGAAACAAGAGTGATAATATTAATTCCTACCTTATATATTGCTATAAGAATTAAATGAATTAGCAAATATAAATAATTTGGAAAGCACTAATGCATATATGAAGTATTTATTATTATCAAAACAAAGTTTCTCCATTTAATTTGAAATATTTTTAACTTAAGTATAAGCTAAACAGAGGACATTTCTTCTTTCAATAACACAAATTTTATTATATTTCCTTCTTTCTCCCCCCAATGCTAGGGCTTGAACTCAGGGCCTATGTACTCTCTCTTGGCGTTTTTGCTCAAGGCTGATCCTCTGTCACTTGAGCCACAGCTCTATTTCAGGCTTTTTGGTGGTTAGTTGGATCTAAGTGCTCTGGACTTTCCTGCCAGGGCTGCTTTTGAACTGGGAAACTCAGATCTGAGATCTGAGGACTAGGGAGGATTATAGGTGTGAGTCACAGGTGCCTGGCTCTCTCAGTAATTCAAACTTTCCTACTCTCCCTTTAAAGCAAACATTCGTTTTTAAGTAGCTAGCCAACAGGTGACTATAGTAAGATACTTGGAAATCTTTCAGTGAAAGATTTTAAGGTTCAATATTGCATGGAGGTTTTATTTTAGTAATGGGGGGAAAAGCTTAAATTTTATCTTCATTCTTTACCATAATAGAATGCTTCTCAATTCTGAATCAAAGATTAATATCATAATGTTTTGACTATCATACATTTATCTTCTGAAAATAATAATTTGATCCATAAATTAAAATGAATATTGGTGTATATCCAATTATTTAGCATTAAAATAATTCTGTTACTACTTTCCAGTTACCTTTTCATGAAAAACTAGTAATAGACTAATTCCTAGCAAGTCACCTGTGTTCAGTTGAATTCGTGGCAGTGTTTAAGATATTTTAATGCCATCATACAAAGAGCTTTATACACACACACACACACACACACACACACACACACACACATTTTTTTTCTATGTCAGTCCTGGGGCTTGAGCCCAGGGCCGATCTTCTAACCACTATGAAATGTTTTAAAATTGTTATTCTTAGAACATGTTGTACAAGTCTTCCATCACTTGTGCTTTGAGAGTAAAAGGCTTGCTAAGCAAGCAAACTTCTACACAGTCTCTCTAATCCATTACTACTAATTTTAATTTAATGGACTTTCTTTTCAGATTGGTCACTTTGATATTTCATGTGCTTTCACAGCAAGCAGTGAACCTGACAAAGAATACTAAGAAATATTCAGTTATTTTTACTCCCAGGTCACTTTTCATTCTGAGGAGTACTTAGAGCTAACAGATAAGAGGTTGAAATTTGCAAGATGTCACTTTGGAAAATATTGCAGTCATTTTAAAAAACCTACCTAAATTATATAAAAATGCAGCACACTGATCTTAAATGAATAAACTTTAACAGAAAAACAAAAGTAAGTATTACTTTGAAAACACTGAAATCTTCTAATCTTCTAGTCAAACAATTGGCAATTTAAAAATTCAAAATTAAATTAAAAATCTTTTTATCTACATGATTTATTACTTCCCGTTTCTATAAATAGAAATATAGCAATAGTCAATATTGGCTTGTTACTTTCACCAGAAAGTATTAAATGTCAGTTTGACATTCAGATTTTCTCTGACAGCTAATTCCTGATTTTTCCAATTGTCTTATCTGTGACATCCTACTTGCCAGAATGTTTTTTTTAATTTTTATCTATACTTCCTTAAAATTTAAGAAATTAGATATGAATAGCTCTCCAGTGCTTTTTCCTTCTGATGTTCAGAACCCTGGCTGGCTGGTTAGTTAGTTAGTTGGTTTGGTTTGGTTTGGGTTTGGGATTTGGGGGGATTTTTGTTATTGTGTATTTGTTTGTATTTCTCCCTTACTATGGATCCTAACGTTTCCAGCACAGCAGATAGACCAGGATAGACCAATGTATTCAAGGTGGTCTTTCAAAGTTTTCAAACCACACTTAGTTTTTTGTCCCAACAATCTCATTTGTCAAATAAATGAAGATATTTACCGCTCTTCACATCAGCTGGTTTCAGGTTTTTTCCAAGATTCCTTTGAAAGGAAGTTCAACAACAGAGCAACTTGCTGATTGCACTTGGTGTGAAATCTCCAAGTCTGAAAGAAGCATCTGAAGAAACAGAAGAGAATGGGAGGGTGGAAAGCTAGAACTTTCTAGTAAGAACAACTTGTGTCAAGGCTGTCATGTGTTTTGTGCCCACCCAGCATTTGTAGCCCGTGCGTTCTCCCCAGAGACCAACAGCATGCCACCACCAGCAGCAGATCAGTGGTGGAAGTGTAGCAGGGGAGCAGAGCCCTGCCCACCCCTACTCAGCCCGGAACGTCGGAAGGACTAGCAGTGATGACGGACACAGTTCCCTGGGTGCGGGGTCCCGTCATCCAGAGGCTCCCCAAATTTCTGTCTCCTTCCCTAGAACTGCTTCCTCATTCCTTTCCAGTGAGTTCCTTTTATGTCATCTAAAGTGAGCAAGCAAGTGTTACCATGAATAAAGATGTTCACCTCACCAAGCAAAGACCCGGAGTGAAGCTTTCATGGCTCTCCTCCGAAGAAATGGTTTGAATATTCATGGGAAATACAAGTCGGTGAGAGAAAGGAAAGGAGGGAAAGAACAGAGCATTTGCTCTATCAGATGTAGATGTAAACTTAGAACAATGGTGTAAAGAAAAGCAAGCCCTCTCTCCTCTCCCACCACAGCCGGCAAGAGCCCTGGGACCTCAGAAGACCCCGAATTCTCTCCCCCAGCAAACACGGAATTCTGTAGCCAAAGCAGCTGGAAAATAGTCAGTAGTAGTGCTTTCTACCTGGTGCTGGTCAGATCCCAGGTGAGGGCTGGGTCCCCACACTGCCCCCTCCTGGCGCTAGGTCCCGTAGCAGGGCCCAGCTTGTGTCACCTGTGCACCTGCTCAATTCTACCCAGCAAGCTTCCACAAGCCTCTCTGAGGCCCAGTTGATTTGTTGCAGTAGCTGCTCAGAGGACTCAGGAAAGCACTTTGCGTTATCAGCTTACTAACAGGCCAGGCTGACCTCAAATTCATCTCAGCCTCTCTCAAATTGCTGGGATTACAGGTGTGTGCACCACACCCAGTGACAACAGGACATTTAAAAAACTTGTATTTTATTTTTGGTCGGTCGTGGGGCCTGAACTCTGGGCCTGGGCACTGTCCCTCAGCTCTTCAGCTCAAGGCAAGCACTCTACCACTTGAGCCACAGCGCCACTTCCACAATAGGACATTTTAAAGGATACAGATAAACAAGAAGAGACTTGGAGGGTCAGGTCTGGGAGAACCCCGCCCTGGAGATTCCATACATGTAGAACTGAGGTACACCCCTCCCCAGTACATGGATGTATTCTTGCTCACCTTCCTTAAAGCTCCCACATTCGGGGAGCTGATCCAACCCCGTGATCCTGCCTGGGTCTATCTGTGATCAACCTCCACCCTGAAGATCCAGAGACCACCAGCCGCCAGCCATCCTGTGAGTGCACAAAACATGTATCGCTGGAAATTCCAAGCGTTGTAGGAGCTGTGTGCTGGGAAACGTCAAAGGTTCACAATATCCCAAGTAATCATTGAACACAGCCCCCACCATGCTCACCTCAGCAGCTCAAATACTAAAAGTGGAAAGATACAGAGAAGAGTAGCGTGGCCCCTGTGCAAGGATGGCTTCCATACATTATAAAAGACAAAACCCATTTAGCCTCAGCACGGTGACACCTACCTATAATCCCAGCTACTCAGGAGGCTGGAGTGAAAATATCTTGAGCTGGAGGCCAGCCCTAACAAAGATAGTCAGACCTTGTCTCAAAAGCAAACTAAAGAAAAGGGATGGCAGCATAGCTCAAGTGGTATGGCATGAACACTGTAACAGAAATAAACCTAAGAATATGTTTAAAGTGTTCAAACCAGGCCCCGGTGGCTCACACCTCTCATCCTAGCTACTCAAGAGGCTGAGGCCTGTTGTATAGGCCTCAAATTCAACTCAGCCTCTCTCAAATTGCTGGGATTACATGTGTATGCACCACACCCCGAGATTAAAGGACATTTCAAAGGATACAGCTTTGTGTTTGAAGCCAGCGCAGGCAGGAAAGTCTGGGAGACTCTTATCTTCAATAAAGTACCAAAGAGCTAGAAGTAGAGCTGTAGGTTCAAGTGGTAGAGCACTAGCCTTGAAAAAAAAAAAAAGAGCTCATGGACAGCACCAGGCCCTGTATTCAAACCCCAACTCTCTGAGGATAATTTTTTTAAGTTAGGTCCTATTTCATCATTACTAAATTTTTTTAATTTTACTAAATTTTTTTAATTCAGATGTCTTTACAAATTAAATGCAAAACAGAAAGTAAAGCAATTTTAAAAATCAAATATAATAAGGGCAATATAACATCTAAGAAAGAAGCCCTAAGGAAAAGATGGTTTTTGTTACATGAAAAAAAAATTCTCTCTCAAAATCACTACAAACAACGCCACCAATACCACAATTGAAAAAGAAAAGCCCACAAGATATCCCAGTGTGAGCAATACCTCACAGGCTCCCAACAGATGATAAAACCAAACTTTTTTCCCCCCCCCTCGTTGGTCATGGGACTTGAACTCGGGGCCTGGGCACTCACTGTCCCTGAGCTTTTTTGCTCAAGGATAGCACTCTACTACTTTGAGCCACAGTGCCACTTCTGGTTTTCTGGTGGTTAATTAGAGATAAGAGTCTCATGGATGTTCCTATCTGGGCTGGCTTTGAACTGTGATCCTCAGATTTCAGCCTCCTGAGTAGCTAGGATTACAGCTCACACAGCCAGTGGCTAAACCAAGCTTCTGAATGAGTTGGGCTAATCCTTTTAGTTTTTGCCTCTGGAATTAGAGTCATAGTTTCATGGGCTTTCCCAACTCAAGTTTATATAGGAATTTATTTAGACTTCCATGCTTTTATCTTTATATTTAAACTCTTTTGGAATTTATACTGTTATCAGGTATGAGATAGGGATCCAGAGCTGTATTTTCAGCTGGCTACCCAGCTTTACCAACATAATTTATTAAATAGTCCATGTTATAACTGTGGGTTTCAGATGAGAGTTTTCAATTAATGAAATGTCTGTACACATACATGTTTATATGCTTTAATACATGGTGTTTCTTAACTACCCACAGACTAATTGCTGGTCTTTTTAAGAATATTTCTCACAATTGTTGCTCATAAATTTTTATATGAAATTTGAGACCAATTTGTCAAGATAAAACTAAAAATGTACTGGCATTTCTGTTGGAATCTCTTTGAACTTAAAAATTAGCTTGAGTAGAATTGACATCTTTTTGCTGTTCAGTTTTTCAAATCCCAGAACATATGTCTTTCCATTGGCTTCTCTCATGAGATCTTAAGATTCCTTTCTACATATCATATAAAAACTACTGAGGTGATGATATCATAATTTTCAACCCCACTATCTGACTGAATTCTTTTGATCATTCTGTTGATTCTTTTTGGTTTTCCAGTCATAAGTATTCTCCACATTGCTGTTGTTTTGCTTCTGCTTTCCCAAGTATTAAGTTCAAATTTCCTTTTCTTGTTCCACGGACCTGGCAAGTGTCTGTGGTATAATGTGGATGTGTACTCTGTGGGCTTGTCTGTGGTATACTGTGGATTGTATTCCATGGGGTATAATGTGGATGTGTATACTTGGTGGGCTTGTCTGTGGTATAATGTGGATGTTTATACTTCGTGGGCTTGTCTGTGGTATAATGTGGATGTTTATACTTCGTGGGCTTGTCTGTGGTATAATGTGGATTGTACTTCATGTGCTTGTCTGTGGTATAATGTGGATGTTTATACTTCGTGGGCTTGTCTGTGGTATAATGTGGATTGTACTTCATGTGCTTGTCTGTGGTATAATGTGGATGTGTACTCTGTGGGCTTGTCTGTGGTATAATGTGGATGTTTATACTTCGTGGGCTTGTCTGTGGTATAATGTGGATGTGTACTCTGTGGGCTTGTCTGTGGTATAATGTGGATTGTACTTCATGTGCTTGTCTGTGGTATAATGTGGATGTGTACTCTGTGGGCTTGTCTGTGGTATAATGTGGATGTTTATACTTCATGTGCTTGTCTGTGGTATAATGTGGATGTTTATACTTCGTGGGCTTGTCTGTGGTATAATGTGGATGTTTATACTTCGTGGGCTTGTCTGTGTTATAATGTGGATGTTTATACTTCGTGGGCTTGTCTGTGGTATAATGTGGATTGTACTTCAGTGCTTGTCTGTGGCATAATGTGGATGTGTACTCTGTGGGCTTGTCTGTGGTATAATGTGGATGTTTATACTTCGTGGGCTTGTCTGTGGTATAATGTGGATGTTTATACTTCGTGGGCTTGTCTGTGGTATAATGTGGATTGTACTTCATGTGCTTGTCTGTGGTATGATGTGGATGTGTACTCTGTGGGCTTGTCTCAAGCATGGTGCTGGCTGCAGGGATGAAGTTTACTTTAACCTACAAAGGAAGCATTCTACTCATATTTTGTTTTTATCAGTGATGGTTGCTGAATCACATCCAGTGCCTTGTCAGCATCTCTGGAAATGACATAAATACTTTTACTTACATCCTCAATGTGACAAATTTCATTCATAGAATTCATAATAACAAATCACTCATACATTTCTGAAATAAGCTCTATTACATCATTCTTTTTGTGTATTGCTGGATTTCATTTGTTACTATTTTACTTAGGAGTATATGATTTTATTTCATAAATGACATTGGCTCTACATAATAGCACATATAATACTTTTAGAAAAAATGAAAGTGTTTTTTGTACATTTTTTGTTTTCATTGTTTGTTTTCTTTTCACCATCAGCTCTGGAGGAAAAAACCCCACTACATTTGTGGAATTATCATGTTCAGGCCTAGTGATTCTCTGTCCATCCCCTCCCCCATGGGAAGGGGTAGCTCTTTAGTAACTTTCTCTATTTATCCCATAGATTAAAAAAAACAGCCATCCATTCTGGGGGTTAATTTTACCAAATTTAATTTCCATGGATTTGTTTTCAGTATATCTACACTTAAAATCTACTGCAGATTAACAGTTAGAATTGGACAAACTCATGTCCTGTGCCCCCTTTTAATTCTATCTTTGTTATTCTTAATTAGGTTAGCTATTGGCTTATATGTCTTATTGAATTTTTATCTTTCAGAACTCTTCTTTTACATTTGAGTTGCACTTCTATTATTTTCATCTTGGTCTTACAAATAATTTCAATTCTTATTTTAAAAATCTTCTGCTGATCCAAGCTCTTGCGGCTCATGCCGCTAATGCTAGCTGCTCAGGAGGCTGACATCTGGAGAATGGCAGCTCAAGGCCAGCTTGGGGGGAGAAATCCACTCGACTACATCTCCAAAATAACTAGTAAAATGTTATGCTAGAGATGTGACTCCATGGTATAGCACCAGCTGAGCAAGTGTGAGACCCTGAGTTCAAACCTAGTACAACAGATTTTTCTTCTGATTCCATGTTTTTCATTTTCATTCTCCATACTCTTTGAGTTAAATTCTTTACTTTTAATTAATACAAATATTCAAGATCTTTCTTAAGCACTTAAGGAAAACGCTTTAGAAAAGGAGCATTTAAGGTAGCATTTTAGAGCTTCTGATATGCAAGCATGTCATTAGGTTGTTTGCTCTTGAATTTGTAATTCTGGATTATATTCCCCCTTTGACCTGAAAGCAAATTTAAATAACATCATTACTTAGTGTTCACCCTTATGGCTAGTAAATATAATTATTTTCCAATTATTTGGAATTGTAAATATATATACATATATAAATGGTAACTTTTATCTGATTTTTTTTCTTGGTAGTACTGGTGTTTGAACTCAAGACCTTGTGCTTGCTAGGCAGGTGTTCTACCATCTGAGCCACAACCCCCTATCCCTAATTGATATTCTATACTCCCCAACTATTACAAATAAGGCAGTCTGCAACCTCTTCTCATCTTCCTCCTTCCTCCCTGTTCTTGGTTTCTCTTTGCGTTTGCATTGATGGAGCACCAGACTTTCTGTTTGTTGTTCTGTTTTTTGACCTAATCTTTCTGTTTTTTGTTCTGTTTTTTGACCTAATCTCCATTTCCCCTCAGTCCTCATTCTTTGCTTAAACACATGCACTGCCAGCAGCCACTTGTGCTGCGTCTGGGTTGCTTGAGCTCCATTCCCCAGTCACTTTTTTATGAAGGTCACACATTTTCAAAACTATTTGGCTTTTTTGAAAAACAGTCTTACTGGGTCTAAAATCTGACATATTTGATTTCCTTTCGTTTGTATGAGCATTTTTCTACTGTCTTCTGACCTTGAAGGCAGCCATAGAGAATTCTGAAACTGACAAACTTCCTTCCTTATAAGCAACTTGGTCTTTTTTGATTGGCTCCCTAATTATTTTTCTTTATATTAAAACAGTAAAGTAGGATATGCCTTAGTTAAAATAATACAAAGGGTCACTTTTCCAAATTGGACTTACAAGAATTGGGCATCTGACCCTATTTTATTCTTTTCTTCCCCCCTGCCCCAGTCCTGGGGCTTGAACTCAGGGCCTGGTACTGTCCCTGAGCTTCTTTTGCTCAAGGCTAGCACTCTACCACTTGAGCCACAAGTTTTTTTGTGAATGTAGTACTGAGGAATCGAACCCAGGCTTCATGCATGCTAGGCGAGCACTTTGCCATTGAGCTGCCTTCCCATCCCTTGGCCCATTTTAATAAATGAGAAGATAGAAGTGGCGCAGGCCACAGGGAAGCTGAAGCAGAGCCGTCAGCCAGCCACACCAGGAAGCACCCCGCACAGAGGGAGCTGTGGGGCTTCCAGGGAGGCCGGCAAGGCCTTCTGTCAGGCATGGGTCTCTACTGCATCGTCTAAAAATCGGCCTTGTGCTTCATGCTGTTTTCTGGAATCTAGATCTGGACATTTTGAGCCCTTTTCCTTCCCTTCGCCATGTTTCCTGAAGACTTGACATGGCCATGAGGATGAGTTACAAATGCAGCCTTTAACCTTCTCGCTCCCACACGGGCGGTTTTCCCAGCACACCAGGCGTTGCTCCAGGTGTGGGTTGCTGTGGGCTTCCAAAATGCATGTGTTGACTGCTCATCTCCAGCACAACAGCATTACGAGGCTCTGCCTCCCTCCCGAAGCTGACTGGGATCCTCTGCTCCTGTGAATGGGCTAGAGCCTTATTGAAGAGTCTTGAGGGAGGAGTGCCCCTAGACCACAGGAGCACCATCGAGAACAGCCCCTCCCTGAGGAAAACATCTTCCTCAAATACCGAACCCACTGCCGCCTTCACCTCAGACTCCCAGCCTCCAAACTTTCTGTTGTTTGTAAACTACCCATCACACTGATGGAAACATGGGTCCGACCTCACTTTTATTTCAAGAATAATAATCTTGAATTAAAATTTTCAAAATCTGTCTTGTTCCAGCACAGTTGCCTTCCTTATGACCTCCATATGCTTAGCCATGCAAGGGGGCTCACTTGTGGCAGTGTGTGTGTGTGTGTGTGTGTGAGAGAGAGAGAGAGACAGAGAGAGAGAAAGAGAGGGAGAGAAGGAGGGAGGGAGGGAGAGGGGGGGAGAGAGACAGAGAGAGGGAGAGAGAGAGGGAAAGAAGGGGAGAGGGAGGGAGAGAGAGGAGGAGAGAGAGAGAGAGAAAGGAGCCAGGACTAACTCACGGCTCCAAGAGAACTACTTTACCCCTCTGAAGGCAGTGTTCCCATGAACTTTGGGCACCTTGATAATCCCCTTCATAGGTAGTTGAGCACCAGAGGGTCTAACACAGGCAAAACACATGACTCTATCTCAAGCAGTATCTGGAAGCAGTGGCACACACCTGCATTTCAGCTACACAGAAAATGTAAATAGGAGGATTGCAGTCACAGCTTAGCCAATCCAAGCCTGAGATCAAACCTCAGGAGCATCCATTAAAAAAAAAAAGAAAAAGGAAATAAAAATGTCCGTGTCTTCCTTCTC
This sequence comes from Dipodomys ordii, assembly GCF_000151885.1. NCBI lineage: Eukaryota > Metazoa > Chordata > Mammalia > Rodentia > Heteromyidae > Dipodomys > Dipodomys ordii. The sequence continues at coordinate 3,399,383 of NW_012267293.1, read as the reverse complement.
TGTCTCATCTTCGTACAGCCATTTAAGTTTTCCATTTCAGTACAAGTTTGCTTGATTTTTCTAGTCCTGTTGTCCATGAGTTTTCCTATGTCTTCTCCCTTTGCTTCCCTTCTTCATTTCTGTGATTTTTGTCCTTAGGCCCAGGGACCTCCTCTTTCATTTCCTCCAGTTGTGTTCTGGCTATCGCTGCCAGCTTGCATTTTGGCTTTCAGAGCTGTGTTCATACGTGTGACCTCCTCATCTACGTTCGAGCTTCTGCACGTTGCGTTTTAATATTCAGCCAGAGGTTTCGCGGTTCGGGCGATAGTGGACTCTCCTTCCTCTTTCCGTATTTTTTCTTACAATGTCAACGCTGTGCCGCCTATGTTTCAAGTCATTCCCTTCAAATGGGTTGGATTCTCCAGCTAATTGGAAAAGCTTCCGGAGAGAGGGGGTCCAGTCCAGAAAGACAAATTGTCCCTGCCTTATTAAATGATCTGGAAAGAATGATTCTCTCTGCTTCCCTAAACCAAATTGATTACAGAGGGTGTATACCCTTAGCTGCACAGGAGGCCCGGGCTGCTGCGGGGCTGAGCGTGGGGTGTGGCCAGCGAGGCCTCTGAGGGACCCCAGCTCTAGGAAGTGGGGTATGCACAGTCTCCCCCCATTGCCCGCCCGTTGGCCCTGAGCCTCACACTACCCGGGCTGGCTGTGCACACGGCCCAGGAAGTGTCCGTGCCTCCATTTCCCTGGCGCCTCCCTGGCGTCCTCTCACTCCCCTGCACCCCCACCTCCCCCATTCTGCAGGCCAGGGGCCAGTCAGTTCCATCCGGCATCTTCTGAGAGCTCCCGTCTTGGTCGCTGGCCTCTCGTTTTTTACCTCTATGCTTGCTCTCCGCTGTGCTTAGGGGCAATGCGTGAATTCTGGGGAGACAAAAGCACCCATTTCGGGGCAGTCACCAAACGCGCTGGGGCCAGAGACATGACTGCAGGCGCTGTGCCCCATGAGGTGTGAGTTTGCAGCATGAGGTAAAGTAGATTGAGAGGTCAGAGGATGTCAACATGCTATACCCCGAGGGCTAAGATTCGATAGCCGAGACTCAACAGTAAAACCTAACAGTGTTGGCTTTATAAAACCTAGATCCTGTACACTTAATTTCAGAAATACAAATCTATAGCAAGCAAACCTTCAAATTCATTATTTTGAAGATGAAACCTAAACAGGAGATACTCAATAATTACTAGTTCTAAGAAAAATACAGCAATCATAGAATAATGATAAGTAATTGAAATACTCAGTACATGTCAGACTCCATTGAGCTAACCTTTGATCCACTAATTTAAACAACATAGGAAAAGAAATGAGGCCTTCCAAATTTTAACATGCATTCCAAATTCAATTAACTTTAACCAATGTATTGACAACATGCTTTCTTTTCTTACTAAAATTAAGTCTCTTTAATATTCATGATCAAAATTAGATGAGGAAAGGAAGGGGTGACATTGTCCAAAAAGAAATGTACTGTCTTACTTGTCTTATGCAATTGCAACTCCTCTATCGCCTTTATAATAACAATAAAACAAACTTTTTAAAAAGATGAGGATCTTGTCCACAAGAAGCAGATCAAGTTTTTCAGGAACGTTTTAAAGTACATGTCTCTAGGTTAAATCATCAGGAATGGTAGTATTCATTTGAATATTCTGGTTTCCCCAATATTGTTAGAATACTCTGGGGTTTTTATTCTTGGGGTTTTGCTTGCTTGCTTGCTTTTTCTTGTAAAAAGCTCCTTAGCTAGGTGCTGGTGGCTCACTCCTGTAATCTTAGCTACTCAGGAGGCTAAAATCTGAGGATCTTGGTTCAAAGCCAACCTAGGCAGAAAGGTCTATGAGACTCTTATCTCCAGTTAGCTAGCAAAAAGCCATAAGAGGAACTGTGGCTCAAGTAGTATAGTGCTAGCCTTGAACAAAAAAGCTCATGGATGGTGCCCAAGCTCTGACTGAGTTCAAGCCCCAGTACTCTCTCTCTCTCTCTCTCTCTGTCACACACACACACACACACAGCACACACATACACACACATCTTTCTTTTCCTCATTGAATAACAAATTCAAATAATGCTAAGATGTTTAAACCAATGTAAAGAGAAGAATTGCACCAGGATAACACTCATTACAGAGATTGTAACCCAAAGCCCATGAGGTGATACATGTATTATATTATAGTCATCTTAATAAACAGATTTTTTACTACATAGTGGGAAAAAAAATCACTACCCCTCATGTCAAACTGGTGCTCTTAGAGTAAAGTGAAAATCTAAACGAAGTCTAGACTCAAAGACTTCCTCCAACTACTTGTGCCTTTTTGTGTGCTTCATTTAGACATAAAAAGCAACTGGAAGCACCATTTTCTTCTACAGATACAAGTTACCACAGGGCGAGCTCAGCAAGCCCCTCTGTAGGTGAGTCCCGACACCAATGCAAATTTCATGGAAACATTGTGAATCAAATTAAAGAAGTGCCTAGAGCAGTATGGTACTATAAACCTGGAATCCCAGCCACTCAGAAGGTTAGGCAGAATTCTAGGCAAAGTTAGGGAGAACCTGTCTTATTTACTTATTTAAATTCTTTGTTGGCTTTTATCAGTTATTTGGGGGGAAACCTCCACACAATGTGTACACTGTATCCAAACAATCTCACGCCCTCCCCCTCCCCTAAAAGGTTTCCTTGTTCTGCTTTCATAGTTGCAAATAATCTGTTCCAGCTCAGAAGTGTTCATCTTGCTTTATCCTCCCCCACACCCCTCCTCTGGTCCCACCCAGTCTGCTTCTCCCGCTCCTTCCTGTTGATCAACAGCCTTTGTTGTATGTCTGAGCTGCTCTCAGACACAAATGGTTCAGTGCGCTATACAGCTTTCACCCTCTTTCTAAGACAAAATAGGACCACAGGTCTGAGGAGCAAAACTCTGCCTGGTAAGGAGTGTACCCAGGCACCCGGCCCTGAGTTCAATCCCTAACATTCAGGGAAATACACTGGGAAATGCTTCCCACCTCCGATTCTTGGCAATTTGTGCTTTTGTTTGTGTATGTAGAACTCAACAGTATGTTTGAGCAAGTTACACACATTATCAGGTGACATGATAATGTCACATGATGTAGATATCCATCTTCACACCCAAGCCATGGGTGGGTGTGATGTAGAGAAGCAGAATTGCCTTTCACAATTCTGTTCCATGTAAGAAGCTCCTGATTTCTTTACTCACCTCCACAAAACTCCTGATTTCCAAAACCAAGCTTGACTCAAAAGGTATAGGACACAGGAGCAGTGACTCAAGTGATAGAGCACTTGTCTAGCAGGTGAGAGGACCTGAGTTCAAGTCCCAGTAACACACGCATGCACACACACGCATGCACACACGGACACACACGCACACGCGCACACACTATGGAATCTATGCTGATGGAACCAACAACAAAGAAGTGAATGATTTTTCACGTAAGGATACCCCAGACACAATACCCCAGATTAATAGACAAATAACTTGAATATTTCCAGTAAAAACAAACCTACATCGAATTTAATAAACAGATCCATTTGAAATGTTCTTAAATGGCTGCAATCCAAAGAATGTGAGGATTACAAAATGCTAAGTGATACTGTCCCTTCCCTCCTTGCCCCCCCCCCCGACTTTGCCATCTTACAGAAAAGTGAGCAGGGTTCTCGGAGGCTGCCGTGGGCCACGGCGAGGAGCTTCTGGGTTCTTCAGACAAGGGGCAGCCTGTTGTCATGCCTGTGTCCCCACCGACTTCCCAGACATGCACATGATAAACACGCGCCTGCCAAGAGAGCCAGGAGCCAGGGATGAGAAGCCAGCAACGGTTAGAAATGTGCTCATTAAGTTCTCAGTGGATTCAGTAGATGAGTCCCGTCATACTGTAGACACTTGTCATCATGGACCAAACACAAAGCCACAGAGGTGGCTTCATACAACTGCTCTTCCGGTCTGCGGCTGTGTGAACAGCAGCTCCCAGCTAGGACCCAGCCCACGGAAGGAGTGCCACACATGCATGGGGTTTGATGCCCAGAGCATCTGTGAACCGAGCTTCTGTGTTCAGCCGGGCATGGGAAGGACCTGGGAAAGCACATTCCACCCCACCTGACCAGCGTCGCCCGGGGGGCCTCCCGCTGCAGCGGAAGGAAAGGCTGTGCTACGGGCTTCCACCATGTAAATCACATTTTAAATTATTTTTTCCACACAGACATTTCTGTGTGTTTTGGAACTCCATTTCTATGCAGGTAGAAAAATGAATGACTATTTACTGACAATCATCCTACTTGATAGTATGTGTCTTTTAGAACGAGGGAAGTTCACTGTTCCATGGCTTCTAAGATCTTCCAGACTGAAGGGTGAGCTCACATGAGTAACACCCAGCATGATAAAACCATTGTGAACCGTCCGTAAATGTCTGCAGTGTTGCTGGTATTGCTGGGTTTAGGCTAATGCTGCATATTTTATTATTAATTCATAAAGCAGAGCGTTTATGTTTACTATACATAACAGATTGTAGTCAAGCAATAGAGTGGGAGGAACAGAAGCAGAGAGTGTCACAAGTGGTACAGCCACACCATGAGCAGAAAAAGCTGAGTGAGAGCATATGAGTTCCTGCGTTCAAGCCCCAGTATGAACACAATCAATCAGTCAAGGGAGAAGCAAAGATAAAACTTGGAGTGCAAAAGCAAATTTTAGAAAAACTTGTAAAAAAGCTATACTACTAATACAAACTTCCTTTATATTGTTGACTTCTTTAACTCAGTGAAGAGCTGGCAATGTTTATAACCAATCCGCCATTGAAGTGACTCGTTATCTTTCAGATAAATGTACGTCCATGTTAAATGTAACCATTCTGAGCTGTGAGTGGAAGCCTTGAATGGAACCCACCCGGTCTTTCCCTCCTCAAAACACTGTGTGAGAGAAACTCCACAGCAGAAAACTTTGAAACTCTATAAGTATGCATGTCTGGTGTGCATGTGTGCACATGTTTACGTGCACAAATATGCATGCATACATTTATGTGCGCATTTGTACATATAGGTATTGTGTACAAATGTCATGGCATGCATATGTGAATCTGTGTACACAAGGCTTGCATGTGTGTGTGTATCTATAAGTGTGGATATGTAATGCATTACACATGTGTGTGCTGCCCTCATGTCCATCCAGTATTTTCTGAGCAGCCGATGGCACATGACCAGTCTGTCTCTAACTTACTAATTAAAAATTTCTGTTACTTATTGGCTGATGAACTGTCAGAATGGAAATGATTTTTCCATCCATCAAAGCTACAAAACCTAGTTCCCTGGGGACAGAAGCCCAGTGCATTGTGGGGTTTGTCGAGTTATTTTTTGGTAAAGTTCACCTTCCTGGCAGGTAGAACAGATAGCACATTCTGGCTTTCCAAAAGTCTGATCAAGCATTTTAGATACCTGTCCCCCCCCCCACTCCCACCCACAGCCCCATGCTGACAAAAGGAGAGAGCGCCCCTTCCTGGCAAAGAGAACAGGTCAGTCTCCCCAGCTGGGAGCCAGGGCGGCCCAAGCGTGGGCTCACACATCCTCCACGCTGCTGCTCCAGGCGTCCCTGGGGTCTGGGCTGGGCCTCCCCGTGGGGCCGGTCAGCTCTGAGGGCGTCAGCAGCCTCCTCACAGGGACCCAGGACTGATGCTACAACTCACGCAGCTCCAAGGACTGCTTCACACTCTCCTGATTTCTTCCATGTTTTTTTTTAATTCTGACTTGAAAAATCACCGAAAATGAGCACCCCCTCCATGCCCTTGTAATTTACAAAGCTACCCTTGTGACATATGAAATGACACAGGCGAGTAAAGAACACAAGAAACGCCAAGGCTTCCAGCCACTGCCGAGACAGATACATGAAATTCCTTCTCCTCTGCCACAGAATAAACCACTCGGCGCAAATTCCAGGCATGCGCTTTGCTCCCTGTGGGTGTGCATTGGACAGGCCAGCCCAGCCTGACTCAGCCTGGTGCCCAGCGTTTGTGTGTGGCTTGAAGGTCTGTCACAGAAAGTATTTCTTCTGCTTTTGTTGTCTTTAAGAGTAAGGCAGCAATGTCAAGGAAAGGCCCCCAGGCTCTTTCTTTTCTCCTCTTCTGCAGAATTTAGGCTTTATTCAGGTGATAGTATTCTGTATCATCTTTTTGGAGTACTGCTTTCTTCCCACAGCTCTGGAACTTGCTATCGTGGCCACTCAGACTCACTTGGAGAGCCTCAGAACTTCTTTCTTTCTTCATTGCAATTTCTTCTTATGCACTTGAAATTCCAAAGCCCTGAGTGCATTGGAACCAAGCTGTCTGGTTCGCCTTTTCTTAGGTAGCGCTTTCGGTCATGGGATGGTGAACTCGGCCTGCCAAGGAGACGCCTTCGCTCTGCCTCTCTCTGTGTTGGTGTTCTGTAGCCAAGGTCCTTCAAGGCAGGCATGAAGTGGCAAGAGCCAGCAGCTGGGTGCCCAGGTCTGGCTCTGACTCTTGTCAGCTCGGTGACTTTGGCCTAACCTGTTACAAAATTTCTCTGCCTCAGTTCCTTATGGGAAAGGGAATACGTCTGCCCTGCAGGATTGTCAAGAGCATTGCAAACATTGCCCCCTGTGCCACACTCCAGAACAAACACGGAAGAGTTTCACCGCGGCTCTACCTTTGAGTGGGGATTCCTGAAACTACAAATTCCACATTGCCAATCTTGTTAGAGGAGGTTGGTACCGGAGCTCGAACTCAGGGCCTTACACTCTCTCTAGGCTTTGTTGTTCATGGCTGGTGTGCTACCACTTGAGCCAAAATAGTGACAAATTTTTTAATAGTTTTTAGGTTTTGCCTGCCTAAAAAGAAAACAACTACAGGACTTTTTTAAATCATAAAATGTTTTTGAAGAGTGTTTTCTAGGCATGCACCCAGAATATTTACAGAACATATATTAGTTGTATGTAAAAGGTAAAATATCTTCAATTTGTTGAACACATTCCAGGAAAGTCAGAAGGAACTTCCTAAAGCAAAATGCGAGTGGACTTAGGATGGATAGTGACTTTCCTTTCCTAGTACAATTCCCTGGGAATTGCCATGATGGAGAGAACGTAGTGGGGACCAGTGAAGGAAGCCACGTGACAGAGCAGCCCTTCCCCCCCACCCGGAGGGGACAGCATCCGAGTCAGCTGATTGTCATGGGATGTTGGGCCTGGGCCTCTGGAGGCGAGGCTGGAAATGTCATAGCACCATGTGGGTGGTGTGGAATTCTGTGCGTGGCTATCCGCCACATGTAGGTTCTGTTTTGTGCCCAGTGGCTGTCGAATTCTGTGTATCAGAACCTTTGTCCTAAGCCTTTGCCAGTGCTCTGATTCTAGTGTTCCCTCTGGTTCTCTGATACTTTTGACTGGACGTTAAATGCGTTCAAACCTAATGAGTTAAAAGGTGTCTTTCTTGGTGCAGTTCCTTTGCCAAAATCATTTCCATGGCATTTTACTGAGGGCCCCTAGATTACAAGGTGGCTATTTCTCATCTCAACCTCATGTAGGTTTTACTTCTCTAAATACTTTAAAAAATGTTCCCTGTATATTTTCAGATATGATTTTTAGTTTAAAAACATAAAAATCTATTTGAAATAGAGGTAAGTGAAAGTGAGGGAAGAGTATTCAGTCCTGCAGTGTCCTTCTATTAAATAACTAAAGTGGTGCCAGTCTAAATGCCGGACACAGCAGTGGTGCCATGTCCACTGCCTGAATCCTCCCCGGTGCCACGGAGTGCCAGGCACTGTCCTGCCTGGTCCCAGGCCAGCCCCGAGCCAGCCCCACGAGGGCGCTGCTCGGAGCCCACAGTACCTATAAGAAAATGGAGGCAAGTGGCTGACTGAAGGCCAGCTGGTAAATGAAGACAGCGAGGAAGGGAGATGTGAGGGACACGCGCAGGTGGCTGAGCCGTGCTCCAAATTCATTTAATATATACACAGGGACATACACACGCACAGGCACAGAGTGACCCATGGGCCATCTTAACCAAGTTAGATTATGTTCATAGTCTATTGGGCAGCAGAGAAATTCCCAAGGATCTAAAAGTGCTTATCAACATAGAGATTAAAAAAAAAACCCAAACTCTCCATTTGTCTCTGGCCCAGGAGCAATGTGTGCTCATAGGAAGAAGCAGGCCCTGGGCTCCCAGGGCCTGGGCCGAGCTCAGAACTGCAGCAGGAGGGTCTGAGAACCCCTTTCAAGCCTCCCCAGCCACACCTAGCTTCTGCCCCGGGTCCCCACTCAGGCTGGGGAACGTGGCTGCTTTGTGCACATTCCTTCACCTGCAGTTCAAGCCGGGATGATCATCACAGTAGCTGCCTTACCGTTTTTATATGTACTAAGCTTGAGTGAGAGAATATATTTAAGCACAGTTCAGCCGAATTTACACTGTCCCTGTTAGTACATCAAGACTCAAGGGGAGCTTGTAATAGGGCGTCTCCCACAGGGTGGCTCAGTAGCACTGAGCGGTCGGATGCCTGCCGCTGAGTCCAGCATGGTATTAGTTGACCATTGGCCGAGAGGGAGAGGGAGGGACACTAGCAGGAGAGCTCCATGTCCAGGGCCTCCTTTCTTATCTCTGCTCTGCCCCGTTGGTCTTTCCCTTTCCTGATCAACAATTCTTAAGCAAACAATTCCTCCTACTTGCAACACCGACTTCCTTTCTGGAAGACACTGGCATAACTTTGGGAAAGGAGACACTGACTTAACTTTTGGCCCAAGTCCTTTTGCTCCTCCTGCCCTTGTCCTTGGCCAGTTGCTTCTCCCCGGAACTTGTTCTGTGCCCTGCCTCATCTGCAGACCCCTCTGGGTAGGTCTGCCCTGCCCTGCGCCCTGCGTACCACCCATCCAGGGACACCGAGAGGGACCACAACTGTCCTTAAGGCAACCAACATTTCCTGAATACCACAGAATTCAGGAAGACATCCCAAAGGACCAAAAACCAGTGCCATGTTCGAGGTGCTTAATTCTTATAAATAAGGTTTCTTCATAATTAGTCCATTTTTGTTACTATCACAAAATATCCAGGGCAGGCAACTTTTAAAGGAACTGTGTTCATGTTGTCCACAGTTCTGGAGGCCCAAAGTCAAGGGACAGCATTTGGTGATGTCCTTCTCGCTGTCAGAGTCCCACGGCAGTACAGGGTCTCACACACCAAATGACAGGAAGCCTTTGTGTGTGTGTGTGGTGTGTATGTGTATGTATGTGTGTATGTGCTGTGTGTGTGTGTGTGGTGTGTGTATGTGTGTGTGTGGTGTGTGTGAGGTGTATGTATGTGTGTGGTGTGTGTGATGTATGTGTGTATGTGTGTGTGGTGTGTGTATGTGTGTGTGGTGTGTATATGTGTGTGGTGTGTGTGTGTGGTATATGTATGTGTGTGTGTGTGGTGTGTGTGGTGTGTATATGTGTGTATGTGGTGTGTGTGAGGTGTATGTATGTGTGTGTGGTGTGTGTGATGTATGTGTATGTGTGGTGTGTGTGGTGTATGTGTGTATGTGTGTATGTGTGTGGTGCGTGTATGTGTGTGTGGTGTGTGTGTGGTGTGTGTATGTGTGTGTGGTGTGTGGTGTGGTGTGTGTATGTGTGTGTGTATGTGTGTGGTGTGTATATGTGTGTGTGGTGTGTGTGTGTGTGGTGTGTGTATGTGTGTGTATGTGGGTGTGTGGTGTGTGTGAGGTGTATGTATGTATGTATGTGTAGTGTGTGTATGTGTGGTATGTGTGTGTGTGTGGTGTGTGGTGTGTGTGTGTGTGGTATGTGTATGTGTGTGGGGTCTGTGTGTGTATGTGTGTGGGGTCTGTGTGTGTATGTGGTGTGTGTGTGGTGTGTGTGTATGGTGTATGTGTGAGGTGTATGTATGTGTGTGGTGTGTGTATGTGTGTGTGCTGTGTGTATGTGTATGGTGTGTGTGCTGTGTATGTGTGTGTGTGGTGTGTGTGTATGTGTATGGTATGTGTGCTGTGTATGTGTGTGTGGTGTGTGTGTGGTGTGTGTGTGTGGTGTGTATATGTGTGTGTGGTGTGTGTGTGTGGCGTATGTGTGTATGTGTGTATGTGTGTGTGTGGTGTGTGTGTGTGGCGTATGTGTGTATGTGTGTGTAGTGTGTGTATGTGGGTGTGGTGTGGTGTATGTGTGTGTGTGGTGTGTATATGTGTGTGTGGTGTGTGTGTGGTGTGTGTGTGGCGTATGTGTGTATGTGTGTATGTGTGTGTGGTGTGGTGTGGTGTGTGTGTGTGTGTGGTGTGTATATG
>NW_012267293.1:3358444-3389038 GCF_000151885.1 Dipodomys ordii | reverse complement strand
GTGTGTGGCGTATGTGTGTGTGGTGTGTGTGTGTGGCGTATGTGTGTGTATGTCTGTGTAGTGTGTGTATGTGTGTGTGGTGTGGTGTGTGTGTGTGTGGTGTGTGTGTATGTGTATGGTATGTGTGCTGTGTATGTGTGTGTGGTGTGTGTGGTGTGTGTGTGGTGTGTGTGTGGTGTGTGTGTGTGGTGTGTATATGTGTGTGTGGTGTGTGTGTGGCGTATGTGTGTGTATGTGTGTGTGTGGTGTGTGTGTGTGGCGTATGTGTGTATGTGTGTGTATGTGGGTGTGGTGTGGTGTGTGTGTGTGTGTGTGTGTGTGTGTTCTTCCTCTTGCATAGCTACCAGGCTTCAGTCATGGCTCCACCCTAACGACCTCACATTGTCCCAATCACCTCCCAAAGGCCCAGCTCCAAACAACAGTTGCATGGAACTTCTTAGTGTTTACAGTGGGATGAAGTGTCACCCACAAAGCCCTGGGAGACCCTCAAACTACATCCCAGCCACAGCAACACATAAATCACATATCTGGGTCCATGGTAGTAAGGGCCACCAGGGAAGCCAAACGGAACCCCCTGCAAACAAATAAGGGAAGAAAGATGGCCTGAGCCGAGCGCTCCGACGGGTGAGGGGGCCCTCACAGGAGCAGGGGAGGAAGCCCAGCTGAAAGGAACGTCAAAGACCTGAGAGGATGGGGTCCCTGGTGTGGTTTTAGGTGACATCGGGTTTAAGCGGAGCCCAGTGCCCCAGCCAAAGAGCCGGGAGCCGGGAGCCAGCCTGAAGCCCACACTGAAGGGCCCAGCCTGGCAGAGGAAGCAGAAGTCCACTGTATGAGTAATGGCAGATTCCGATTGCTTACCCAAGGGGAAAAATGGAACACAAGCTGAGTCCACAGAAGCACAGTCCGTGCTGGTAGAGAATGGATTTAAGGGCACAGAAAGGCAGACTAGAAGAGACCCTGGCGTGGTTACAGCAACGGAAGGCAGCCTGGAGCAGAGCGTGAGGGAGCAAGTGTGGCGGTGGCCTCAGAGTTGGGAGGATCAGCCTGGACCCTTGAGGGTGGGTGGGCGTGGCTGAGCCCCATCTCCTCCCCCCATGGCAAGTGACAAGGCCAGAGGCAGTAACGAGCTCAATCCAGTGTTTTCCATGAGACAGAACAGTTGAGGTTCATGGTTCAAAGTCAGCCCAGGAAGACAGCTCCAAGAGACTTTTATCTCCAATAACCACTAAAAACTTGGAAGTCAAGATGTGGCTCAGTGGTAAAGTGCCAACCTTGAACAAACACCAAGCAAGAATACAAAACCCTGAGTTCAAGCCTCAGTACTGGTGCAAATTAATTAATAGTTTATTAATTCAGAATAAAGGAGGTAAAGGAGGAAATGCTAGAGGAATCTATCATTGAGCTAAATAGTTTGTAATTCAATTGTGATCCTTAACTAAGTGGCTGCTTTAATATCCTTTGATAGTATTGAGTGACTTAAACTATGTAAATTTTAAGTTCAGTTTCTTCCAATTCCTTTAAAGAGATTTTTTTTCCTTTGCATTCCTTATCAATTCACCACTGTGGAAGAACAGGCTAGATTGAAATAAGCACGCAGTCTCGCAGCTTTGCAAGGATGTTTTGAAAGACCAAAAGAGATATTAATTGATCCTGAATGTAAAAATCAAACACAGCACTAATATTTAGACCCTCCCAGTATATCCAGGCATTATTTAAATCACCAGAGAAAAGATGTTCCATGACTTCTCTTTTATCTTAATATGAAAGATTTCACAGTGAGCAGTTCCTGGAAAGTCCTGTGAAGCATCTCGTTCTTTGGGGATTTTAATGACACGTAGCTCATGAGCAGTAGTCAGTAATGAGCTGTTGACTTCGGCTGTACAGGAAAGTGTCTTCAAAGATTTCTGCCAGGGACTACACACACATAAGAGCCGCGCGTGCACACACACACTCAGAGCCATGTGCACATGCATGTAAACAAGCACTTGTGCAGCACACAAGCTGGCTCTCAAGTTTTGAATATCCAAAGGCCCAGCCTTATTTCAATCCCGGTAAAGAAACCAACAGTACGCCCATCAACCTATGAACAGTGGAGTCACGCCCAACATACTCACTGCTCAAAGGCGCAAGGCCGGGACTCCTGCCCCTCCAGCAGGTCACCCTGAGGTGGACATTGCACTATTAATTATGAAAACATGCCTGGTAAATTTCAGTTATTAGCCACCCATGGCCAATGAGACAAAAATGATCTATGACTAAAGGGTCTAACTTCCACATGGGAATTGGGAGTTGAAGACCTGTTGTAATATGAAATGCGAGTCACGGTGCACATCCCTCTTAGGAAAAGTGAACAGCATTACAAAAATGTGAGATATAGAACCAATATAGACTTATAGCATCGTGCCATTTTTATGAGATTTTAATGATTTTTGGAAACTAAGTAAGGTTCTAGAAAAATTATGTTTTTAAAAACATGAATATAAAAGAGATAACTGTAAAAAGAAAATAATAAGACCCACACTTTGATACTCTCTTAGCCTCATATTAATATCTTCTATCACTTTCTGATCCTCCAGTTCCAACCTAGATTTTTATTATTTCTAAGATACTATCTAGCCTAAAAGCAATTACAATATATGACCCAATTATTTCTTTAAGGGGGGGGGGGAAAGAATTGACTTTTTTGGTTAGAAAACTCAAGATATTTTAATGAAAATGATCTAAAACAAAAAATGCAATTGTAGTAAAAATAGATGGGGAAATTGTATTTCTTTGTATTAAAATATTTTTCATAAAATGTTAAAAGTATATTAATGACAATTTAATCTCATATAAGAAAGTTAATCTGCTATAAATGTTGTTTTAAGCATGTTTATAGGAAATTGCATGGAATAAAACAAATTATGTCACTGTAGTTTGTATACCCCACAGAAATATTTTTATAAAACCAGTTAAAAAGCATATTACAGTGTGGGGGCAGGGAGTCCTTAGGCTTAGTGAGGACAGAATCTGTGAGCAAGCCATTGCTACGGAGAAACAAGCAAAATTATCAAAAAGCCCAAAATTTACATTTTAAATCAATCAAAGAAAGTCAGGTTGGTCTTAGTTTTTCCCAAATGTAAACCAACGTCTAATGGAAAAGAAAGAAATACTCTCCTGAGCCAGATGCCATTTCTTTTGTAGGAATTTTTTTGACCATCATTTAAATTACATTTGAATTCTTACTAACTACAATTCCTTACCTGTAAATTCTACCAGTCACAGTGATTCAATGCTATAATTGTTAACTCATCATTAATCAGACAGATAATTCAGAAGCTATAGTTGTTTGTTGATAGAGGTAGAATTAAGACAGAAGTTTTCATTTAGTTGAACAATACATACATTGCAAAGAAACATTTTTTTTTTTTTTGGGTCCGGTCGTGGGGCCTGAACTCTGGGCCTGGGCGCTGTCCCTCAGCTCTTCAGCTCAAGGCTAGCGCTCTACCACTTGAGCCACAGCGCCACTTCTGGCTTTTTTTCTTTTTGCTTACGTGGTGCTGAGAAATCGAACCCAGGGCCTCATGCATGCAAGACAAGCACTCTACCACTGAGCCACCTTCCCAGCCCGCAAAGAAACATTTTTAAATGATGTTTTTTATCATCTTTAAATGCATCAGAGTTGATTTCTTGGTCAAAATACAAAGACATTTCGTTACTTCGCATATAATGGTTCACACTTCATACTTAGCTGGACTTGCCCTTCTTCAAACCCAAGGAACTCATCTGTAAAATTGTGAGGAACAATAGCACCAACCTGACAAGAATGTTGGGGATGACTAAAAATTAAAACTAAACCACCTGTATGCACAGTGCCTGATACACAGTAGGCATCAACATTTAGATCAGGTCATATAAAATTGATATTGCATAAGTAAGACATGATTGGATATTGACAGTGTCATCCAGATCAATCTAATGCAAAGCTTTAATTACTATTGTAAGATGCATTGAAAAGAATTGATATCATTTCAATCCACCCCAAATTTTTGTCGGCTCCATTTATTATTTTGTCTTGGATGGAGAGGAAAAATTTAATGGTGCAAAATATATTTCAGATCAAGCAATGCCCAGAGGTCAGGAGGTACCCCAGCCAGCAGCATTACTGGGTCAGTCGTAGGAAATGTCTGTCAAGTGGTTCAGCCGACTGTGCTGACTGGAAAGGGGACGTTGCAGAGACATTGCCTTTAGGTAGACCTGAGATCACATCCCATCTCTAACTGGAGCACAGATTTGGAATCATAGGGAGCATACCCTGAGCTCTATGAATTAACCCTCGAGGGAACTGAGAGAAACTAACGTGTCTTGGGGAGCCCATTGCTCTCAGGCTTCCGACCAGGAGCTAAATAACAGGGCAGTTTGTCTCATTCTTAGACCATCTGCAAGAAGCCTCAGCCCCAACCTTAATAAAGACCATTAGGGCTGCCACTGGGTCTGTGTTTGCTGGTACATTCTAGAGGCTATCTGCATATCCCTGGAGGCCCCCTGGCAAGAGGGATGTTTGAGAGAACCTTCTCCATCATCCCCAACAACTTCATCCAACCTCACAGAGCTCTGAAAGGGTTGAATGAAGGGGACATGCCTAAAAGCGTGCCTATCCGATGCTGGACCCCCTTTTCTTTCCAGGCCCCATGCCACGCCCTGTACCCATGCGTCCTGATCTACTCATCAGAAAGGTTTCTTTATCAAAGCCCACACTGGCTCCACCTCCTGTGACCTGGATCAGGACGTTGACCCCACAGAGTCCCAGTGCCTCTGCCTCCTTCCGGTAACCTGTCCCCCACCCCACCCCCAGAAGGCCAGCAGCCAGTGTTCAGGAAGCATCCTTCCCACCTCACCACATGGAAGTCTACCTTCCTTCTGCAAGAAATCCAGACCCCAAAATCTATTCCTTTACAAACTTCCAAATTGCCATTCTGTAATGATGCAGTTTTAAAAAATAACAATTAAAAAAAGACATCTTAAAAAGTGAGGTAAAGCCAGGCACCAGTGGCTCACATCTATAATCCTAGCTACTCAGCAGCTGAGATCTGAAGTTCAAGGTTCCCCAGCCACCCAGGCAAGAGAGTCCATGAGACTCTTATCTCCAATTTACCACCAAAAAGCTCAGCGTGGAACTGTGTCTCAAGTGGTAGAGTGTTAGCCTTGAACACGAAAGCTCAGGGACAGCGCCAGGCCCTGTTTGCCTGCCTCCCCTGCAAAAAAAAGGAGGGGGGGAGGCAGTTTAGTTCCTTTGAGCAGAAAACAATGTAATAGGACTTAAAAGAGTTTGGTATTTTGAGTAGCTTAATTTACCACCAGAATTTTTATCTTTATCTTGGTAATGTTTTTGAGGTTCAAGTTCAGTAATGCTTTATGGGACTGCTAGATAATTTCAGAAAGATTCGGTCTTAGAGAGTAATGGCTGGAACACACAGTAATGCAAGCAGCCTGGCGATTTATTTCTCAAATTTTATCATACATTGGTCTTTCAGATAGGGCAGTAATTAGACCTGCCAGTAGCTCCTCACTATGAGAAAAGTGACTTCCAGTGATTCACACTGATATCTGCAGGCAGCCTGCTTTTTCTTAGTTGATAACCTTATATCTTCTAATACTATAGCTACATGAAAGGAAGTTGAGGAGGAAGAAAGCAAAAGAAATAACCGGCTAACTCTGAACTAAAGATCACCATCTCTCCAAAAATTATATTTACCTTAATGAATTGAGTGGCTGTGTCAGTTACAGGTTTGACTTTGCAATCGCCCCATGCCTATCAGAAATTCAAAATAATTTCCCAATGTTTGTTTTTAACTTTAAAACCCACTCTTCCTTTGGTGTTGTTCAAAACATTCAATGACATTCAGAACTTTCTTCCTGCTACTAAGCATTGCTTCATTAGTTGCAATAAGAGCATGTATTTTTCCTCTGTAATTTACTAAAGAAGATCTGCAGCTTCATCAACAAACCTCACAGCAGAATCCACGCAGATGTGCTTATTGATGCCTAAGAAGAGCGTTGGCACACCCACCACAGCTCACCCTGAAGGCCACTGGCCTGACTATGAAGGAGGCTCATGTTGCAGCTATCTGCACTGTCCCTGGCCAAAGATAAACAGCAGACTTCAGTTTCCACTGCTACTGGTCTTTTAACCTTCAGTCCGAGGAATTGCTCAGCCTCTGCTACATCTACATCCCCAGGTTTATCTTCCAGCACCTCCTGAGCTATCTCTTATCTATCTCACCCCCATCCTGCAGCTCTACTTCCCAGAGGTCAGGGGAATTAATTCCAGGTCACTTTTCATCTTTTAGGATTCCCATAGATTACAAAGTACAGAAATACCAATACAAATTTAAGCCAATAGCGGTCTATTGCAAGGGTGTATGTTTAACAAATGTAGCAAGTACTTTCCATGCAAACCAAAGAAACAACTATGGCCTCACTTGTAGACAATCCAATTGAAGATAACCCCAAAGTCTTACTTGAAGGGAAGGAGACTGTGGACCAGCTGGAGTCAGCCAGGCTTGATGGTACCTGAGCCCAGCGCTTCCCAGCATGACTGAGGAGCTGAAGTGATGGTGCATGAGGAGAGCTGTGTGAGAAGAGCTTGTGAACCTCACTCACTAGAAATGTTCCTCTTTCTGGAGTGATAATTTAGTTACTCGAAATAATTGACTTTGTAATTTCCTCCGACGGCTCATCACAGTCCCCAGGATTCCCCAGCTCCAGTGCACTGCCCGGCAGCACCCTGGGCATCCCTAAAAGCAGTGACTGCTCCCGCCACTTGTCTGCTCTCCAAAGTCATGTCCTCCATGAAGCCATGATCTCCGTGAAGCCATGTCCTCCGTGAACTCCTGTCCTCCAGGAAGCCATGTCCTCTATGAAGTCATGTCCTCCAGGAAGTCATGCTATTTCAAGAAGTCGCACTGCTCCGTGAATACATTGCTGATTGTACACTAGGAAAATAACTCTTCAGACCTTCTTGACAACTCCTGGCCTTCCTGGATGGCCACATGAGACCACCTGCTAGGTAAAGGCAAGGAATAATAGAACTCAAGCAAAAGCCATAGCACAAATTTGTTTATTGCATCGGGATCAAAAATAGTGCAAATTTAGAATAGCCTTAATGTCTCAGAGTCAAGTAACTTAAACTTCTTCCACTCCATAGCTATGAAGCTGCCGTTATGAACAATAATTTTGTACAATGTCTATCAAGGTTAGAAACATGGACATGATAAGTAGCTAAAATCATGCACTGAGACGACCTGTGCCAACCTCAAGCCTTTGTATTTGCTGTTCCTCCCAGTCTGGCTTCTTGCCCAGTTGGCATCTCCCACTTTCATGCGTGTCTCAATGTAGTTTTAGTTTTCCCAGGAGATACCAGGTAAAGGTGTATCCTTACCCTGTCAGGGAGATGCCAGGGTAAGGCCAAGAAATTAGATGAGCCCTCTGCCCAGTGCTCCACAGACCTCCTCTCAGGCTGCACAGGTCTGAGACCCAGGGCAGCTCAGTAAGTGCACTGCTTGTCTGCCAGGACATGTGCCCCCAGTTTCTTCAGGGTCTGAGGCTGCTCTGCAAACATCAGACTCCGGAGCTGGGCCCTGGGCAGGAGCTGTGAGATCGGCCCCATCCTGAGGGAACTGCAGCCATGACCTTGAAGAATTTGAAAGAGGAGGAAGAGTTCATGCTCCAAAGGCAAAGTAGCAATCCGTGAAGTGCAGGTGGTAGATGTGGTGTGGAGATTTTAGCTGAAGTGTAAGAAGAGGAGGGGTCGGGGAGAGAGGGGTTCCTAACTGACTTCATCCCAGAACTCCCCCTTCCTGCAAGGACAGGGAAGGACAGGAGACATGTGCTGTTCCCAGTCTTCTGACATAGCGTCCTCCTTATGATCAGTGTTGAGCAATGGAACTGCTATGTTCCCTCCCTCCCTCCTCTCCCTCTAGTTATTTCCCTCATATAATGATATGCATACATATAATAATATACATATAATGTATACATTGTACTAATTAGACATTCTTCATCAAAATATGAAATAAGGGAATTTGTATGTGGATTATTGTATGTGTGTGTGTATATATATATATATATATTATTGTGAAAATACTGTACAGAAGGGTTGCAATTACATGGGCAAGATGATGAGTACATTTCTTATCAAGCATTGTCGCCTCCTCCTTTGTTTCCCCATATTGTATGTCTATTAAGCCCTACAGTAATGCCACAAGCTAAAGACCTCATTATGGCTGGAGGAACCACAATGGGAGATATCTGTGTAAAAGTAAACCCCACATTTTCCTGTCAAAGCAAGCCAGCAATCTCAGGAACTGGCAAATGGTGAGCAGTGCTCCTGAAATTGGAAAGACCAGGACTTTGCACAAACACAAATAAACATGGCTGCCAGCCCTTACCCAGCTAAGCCTGCCTGTCACTGGGGCAGGACCAACTACTGCAGTCTAGAGGGAGACAAGCTGGCCATGAGAGCTTATGCAGCAGTGGCTCGCATAGAGTCCCACAAAGAGGATCTTGTTCAGGGGGCAAGGTACCTGCCTAGGCTAGAAAAAGAAGCTGCAGCTAATGCTGGTCCTGTCCCAGGACAGGGGCGCTGCGGATGGCCGCCTCCACATCACCTGAGGATCACAGAGCGCTCTGCATGCATCACAAGGGAACCCATTTTATCAGAGACCAGGCAAAGGGTCTCTTGCTGGCATCCTACGGGCTGTTCTTCCATCCCGTCCCAGAGGAGAGTTAAATTACAGACAGTCTGCCATTCTGCCGGATCTACTGTATTGATAAAAGCATAGCTGCGGTTGTAATTGTCAAAATTAATCAATAGCTCGTTATAGCATTACAAACACAGCACACACTCTCGTGCTGACCCTTGCCTCATCCTGACTGCCTGTGGGAAGCAGGGGGGTCACGTGCAGCTAGGGGCGGGGCCATCTGGGTTCCTGTGGTTGGGACCTCCCCTAGGAGCCTGACATTTTATACCCACGTTGTCTTTGTCTCCATTCACCTCCACAAAATCCTGATTCAGAGAGAAGCAATTGGGTGCACCAAACTGGGAATTTGAGGAGATAAAAATGTAACTCAGGCAAATAACTATTCTTTATTCAAAAGTATCAAAAGTCAGCGCATTTCATTTACCAGCACTTGTAACCAACTTTCCTGTTGATTCTTGTACAAGCCTAGCTGTGCTGCTATTGCAACTTACATAGCCACATTAAAATTTCCCCTGGACTTTAGAGGCCTCTCTCCCCACTCCCCCACTCCTTTTTCGAAACCTCCTTGTTTCTCTCCCTCCCTCCCTCCCTCTCTCCCTCCTTATCTCCCCGTCTCTTCATTCTTTTTCCCCCACCTTGATTGGACATCAGCAGAGCTCTGAATAGTTATAAAAACCATGGCTAGGCAAGTTCCACTGTTGGGCCAGGGTGTGCCGGGGGCCACGTGAATGACACTTGACACATGCAACTCGGAGTAGAAGCTGATAAATGTTGATAGAGCTTTGAAAGAGTTTTCAAGGTTATTTTAGACTGAGACAGTTATAAAAGGCTCGAAAGCTTTGACTCTACCCCTTTAATAGCAGTTAACTCACTTTTGCACAGCAGATTGCGTTGATTTGCTCATTAAATGTATGATTTTGCCATTAATTGAGCTCATTTGATGAGAAATAGTCCTACTTTCTAAACTCCCAGATAATGGCTTGGAAATATACTCACATCCCATGTCCATCAATTCATTTTAGAACTTGTGAAGAGTAGACACATCAGGGGAGCTGAAATATATCCCAGGTAATGGAGGAACACCTGATCTGCAGAAATGATCTAAGGGTATGATGTGTTTCTTCATCGTAAGCACAATTAGGGAGTCTATTTACTATTTTAATAGGAGAGAAGTAAAAGCTCATAAAAGTATTTCACCTTCGTTTTTATGCCCTACTAGACCAGCTCTTACTTCCAAGGATTAGCTACATGACATTCCCTGAGACGCTGGACACAAGCATGTTCTTAGTGCTGAGCTCATGATGCAGATGGAAGACGAAAGGTCCAGCCAAGATGAGCTGAGAAATGTAGCTGTGGGGAGCATGAGCTACTGAGCTTGTGTTAGTAACATCTGTTAGAAATCAGAGGTTTCTTTTTCTACCTTTGTGCCTCAATTATAGAAAATCAAAACCAGCTCTGAAAATGGGTTATAGCTGCCATGATTCATGTTTCCTGAAAATAGAATATGGTGTTAACCACCACCAATGTGGCTCTTTTAAACCATCTCCAACAACGGTGTCTAAGCAGTTCAAATTATCTCGATGGGTTTGCATCACTCCTAAAAGCAGCAATCAGTGCTTCCTTTCCAATCCCAAGCACTTCTAGAGCTGGTTGAAAATGACCATGTCAGTGTGAAGGAAATTATATTAAACAGAATTTAAATAGTAACATATATATATATATATGTATATATATATATATGTGTGTGTGTGTGTGTGTGTGTGTGTGTGTGTGTGTCCTTCCTATTGGAACAAAGCTGATAATCACGTAAATGGGACATTCTGATTTTTCACTTTTGGCAAAGATTTTCTTCTCAAATTTAAGAATGATGCTGCAAAAACCCCACTTGAAGTCAGGAAGACACTGGAAAACAGATGAAACTACCTGGAAACAACTTCTTTTCTTCTGAGCTCAAACTCAGGGCCTGGGCCGTCAGCATCCTCCTGGTGGGGAACATCAGGGTGTCTCTATTCCTCATTAGACCCACGAAATACAATTGGAAAATCATTTTTTTAAAAACTGCCCTGAAGGGAAACCAGAAACCCCACCCCCCATCTTCCTCTCACATGGAAACCTTCCCAGTGACCGGCACCAGCTCAGAGCCATGCCAGGGCTCTATTCCCAGCCCCAGCCCCAGCCTTACCACTTTGATTCATACACTTCCCAACATCTGAGCTTGATTTTGCCTTTTTATTTTCGCGGTGCAGGGATAGCAAAGGCTCATTCAGAGACTGGCGTGATTCTTACCTCTTCCCTTCTCCTCTTCTTACCATTCATGCCATCTGCAATCACTGGCTGTCCTTGTACCCCTGGGCATCCCTCCACCTAGCAATGCTCCTCAGAGAGTAACTCTCGGGTGCTTTGTTCTCTTGTATCCCTTGAAGCACTGCACATGGTAATACCAGTGCTAGAAGTAAGTGACCATACCTCCTCATAAAGATAGGAGGAATGAAATATGAAATTAATCTACAAGTTCCTGTAGGTGACATGCCACGCTCTGCCCCCACCTCTCCCTTGATGCCACGTGGCACCTGGTTCCTCTTCCAGCCCTTCCTGTCACCTTCTTGCACTCAGCAGAGCCCCGCCTCCATTTTTCTTTTCCCAAATTCCAGTATCACCAGCCCCGCACCAAGTCAGCCCACCTCTAGAGGCCTCATTTCTTTTCCATACAAGGGAGTGATAGTAGCACTTAGTTCCTACAGCTCTTCTTTGTTTTAAATGACCTAATCTGTAAGGGACATTACGTTCTTGTTGTTGTTACTCTACCATGAGATAAGACAGCAGGGAATAGATTAAAGTACACATCTAAGAACTCTCAGCTCTTGACACAGTCTACTCATTGAATCCTGTTGGCCAACAAGAAAATGAGATTAGTTACCACTTCCTAAGCTTGAATTCATTGATGATTGGCTTTATAGTTGTATTTATCCTGCACAGGGATAAATGGGTAAGCCCATCTGTATTTCTTCATCTAACATGTATGTCACAGTAATCATTAATCAGAGAATTCCCTAACTTTCCTTACTTGTAATTTTGAGCTACTTTTTGTCAGTTGGAAATAGTTTTAAAAAATAAGCCAATATATGATTCCAAGGCATCATAAACTGTGCTGACTTTATGTAATAGAGGGTTTGGTAGTAGCTCAACAAATGACTTGGGTTTTGACAGCGTTCTCTTCCTCAACTAAAATTAATTTCATAAACATTTCAAGCTTTGTTAGAACTTGATTTGAAAGCTGAATTGGATGTTTATGAGATTTGTGACTTACTTTGAAGAATTATAAGCAGTTGCTTTGTGATCACGTTTTTGAATGAAATACAAGTCATCCATTGGATAACCATTATTTCCAAGACTCATTCCAAACTTATAGTGAGGTATTATAAAAAGTAGTGTTAGGATGGAGAGGACTCGGGGGTCATCTAGAGTTCGCCCCTTACCACACAGAGGCAATAACTGAGATCCAAAGAAAGCGAATGATCTTTCCGTTGGCAAACAGCTTCAGAATTACTCATTCATCTGCATCCAATGTCATCTCTGTTACACTGGCCACCATTATTGCTGTTCTATAGAGAGAGCTAAACTCTATAGTATATTGTAGTTGGAGAACTATGGCTGTTTTTTAAAATTATCATTGTTTATCTGAGGGAAATTTAGGTATTGAATCAGTAGTTGGGCCAAGACCCATGGTTTCTCCAGTTCCACAAGTGATTGGTGACCCCACTCGGCAGCTGCAAAGGCCCAGGGAGCTCGAGTTGACGTGTATGCTCAGCTGGTCTCCTGCTTTCGTCCCCAGCTTCAGTGTCAGGATAAGGAAAAGAGCAGGCCTCCAGCTGGGAACCTAGGGCTTACTTCAAAGCCTTCATCTTCAAGGGAGGAAATCTTGTGAACTTCATTCCTGTCAGCAAGATCTGAGAAGACGTGAAGTGTTTAGGCCCTTGGGCAGCTCCAGCCTGGCAGATAGGACAGTGATTATAAGTTTGGGGTTGCAAAGCCATTGCAACTTTGACTCACATACTCAGGGACCAAGATTTTGGAATTGTCTGTTATGAGAATCTAGGGAAAGCCTAATTCCAAGAGGGGCAGTGTCTGGGCATGGCCCAGACACAGAAACACCAAGAACTCACAGTGAGGTGACATGGCATTATGATTAAGAGAGAAAAAGACGCTCTGCCAAGTTTTCTTTCAAAAAAAAAGAAAGAGAGAGAAAGGTCATTTTTGTTATCACATTGGAAACTAAAGAAAAGAAAGAGAGAAGGAAGGAAGGCAGGAAGGAAGGAGAGAGGGAAGGAAGGAAGGAGGGAAGGAAGGAAGGAGAAAAGGAAGGAAGGAAACTAGTTCTTGTGGATTCCAAAACCAAAAGACCTCCTATGTACCCAAAGCTTTCTTACTCTGTGTAGGAAAGTGAATTTTGTCCTAGGTGCTTTCTTCTCTGTCCTGTCACTGCCAGAAAAGGACACACTGGACTTCTGGGCTCCGCAGGTGTTTCCCCTGTGATTATCTACAGTTCATGGAGGAAATGCTTTTATTTTAGAATATGTAAACCTATTCTCATAAAGTAGATTGATCCAAGCTAGCTCCTAGTTTATAGGAATTTTCTGGCAATACAAATGTTGATACTTTAGGTGCTAAAGTCGAAAATGTTTTAAAAGATAGAACAAATGTGTATTCTTCATTCTATTTCCCCCTTTTCTCCAAATTAAAAAGAAAAAAGAAACTTAGCTAGTCATGCCAGCTGGCAGCCGTAGTCTCAACACTCAGGGAAACTGAGGCAGGAAGCTCAATGAGCCTAGATGTCCAAGACCTTCCTAGACAACACAGTCAGGCCCCATTTCAAAAGGTGTTAAAAAAAATGGCTCAAAAGCAAGCATTTCAAAACTCTAAAGCATGATCATGTGTTTGCATTTGAGGGGTCTCATTAGGCAACTCTGTGATCCTCCCGCCTCAGCCTCCTTGAGTGCTGGAATTACATATTCATTGCTTAAATAAGCAATTAGCACAAACAGGACAGTCATCTGATTTCTAAAGCCACTAAATGTAAAGGAGAGTCACTGACAGGCATCCAGCAAAACATCTGCAATAGTTAAGTGTCTTCTGACCGTGATGTCTGCCAGGACCGGCACCTAGGCCCCAGGGCTCACTTTCTTTTCCACATAGTTGCCATCACTATGACCGGTGAGTGACCAGTGCCACCAAAGGTCTTAGCAGGTGAAAATCTTTTTAGTTGGATCTTAGAGCTCTTGACATCTTTCAGTTAAGCACTGGAGAAGGCCCACCCATCTCACCAAAAATGCCTTTTCCATCCAGAAGGAACAATTGGATTTGTTCTGTTAGTATTTGCCAATTCTGCTCCGTGTGGCTTCCATGAGCTTACCCTGCCACCACACCAGCGGGGAGGGGTTTGCAGGGCCCCCCAGGCACCCCATGCGGCGTGGGGGTGGGGGGAGGGGAGACAAGGCCCTACTGCACTTTGCTTCCTCCTGATGAACTTCGTCAAATTGGGCCCGCTTTGGGGGGGGCGTGGTCTAGATTCGCCTCAAGGGCTGTGTGTGAAGTGGCCACTCGTGACCACACACTTGCCACATGCAGTGGAAGCTGAGTTGACAGGAAGTGTCACCCACCCGGGTACCCGAGGCCTGCCTTTCACTGCTGTGGCTCAGTCCTGGAGGCGCGGCCACCCAGTCTGCCTGGTGGCCAGTGCCGCCCCAGGAGAAGGTGACCTGGGCTGTCTGTCTACTTACTCATCCACTATTTGTCCGAGGGATTTCCTAATTCCTGTGCTTTTTCTTTTAAAGCATTCTTGTGTACTTAAGAAATATGAACCACTTTTGTTAAAGAGGTTGGTGAGTTCTAGTGCAAGTCAGAGCTTCTAGAAGTTAGTGTGTGGTGTGAGAAGAGGCTTTGAGTCATCCCTGGCCATTTCCTGATGGCTTCAGTTTTCCCGTGGGGCATTTCCTTCTGGAATCTGTGCTCGTGGACTTTGAAAGGCCTCCAGCCCTTGGGCCATCTCAGACGTGAGCAGAGGCGGGACAGGCTGAAGTCTAGCTATGGACTGGTGACGCTGCCCACCTGTGCCATCTTGTCCCTCACTGAGAACAGGAAATGTCACTGCCTCTCTCAGGACACGCCAGAAATCACAGAAATGCTTTTTTCCTGAACTCAGGCCTGTTGATTTCTTTAGCCAATGCCCAAAGGTACCAACAGTGACTGCCTGTGTGTGGCATCCAGTGAAGAACCTCAGGATTGCTGCCTGAAGTAGGCACTTCCACGTTCAAGTGACTAAAACAAGACTGCCATCTCTACGTCAGTGCACTGCGTCTCACTGCTTGTCAGACATGCTTATGTGTACTGTTGAAGAATAGGTTCCCCCAAACAGTGGAGTCTGGAAAGAACCCAGCTGTGACGAAGGTCCCCCGAGCCTCCCAGGGGCCGGCCACGCAGCCGTCACTGCTCTTCCTGGCAAGATAAGAGACTGGTGCCTGCCCGCCACAAGTGGGTACAGGTCCAGTGGCCAGGACCGCAGCCAGGGAGGTGCTCGGCATCCGCAGGGGTGTCCTGTGAGGCCTGGGCACAGGCACGGTCCCCAGGGTCCAGATGACTGCTGTGGCCAAGAGAGAAGGTGGTGGCCTAAGCAGCCTTAGCTGGACAGTATCAGTATGCTCCTGCCCCAGAAAGAAATGGTCTTGAGCTTTTCTCATGCTGCATTACCCTCCAGGGTCTCGGTGAGAGTTCATTCTGCAGAGGGAAGTCTCCTCCCGTGACCAGTGGCCGCCCTGCAGCCAACGCCAAGGGTTCTGGTGAGCCCCAGGAAACAGCGCTCCCATGACAACTTTGGCCTTTCTCTCTGGCTTTGTCTCCCTTGCCTCTGATTTTTCTCCTTCCGCCAGTCATCGTTGTAACTAAACAAAGGAAAAGAATGAGGTTTCATATAGGCTAGCAGTTAAAAATCCATAGTGAGACTATTTCATCAAAACTCCCTGCTCCCCCAGTCAGCGACGGGCCTGTGTCCACCAAGGCACAGATCTGTGCGAAATAGAAATGTGTCTTATGCAACTGCCCTTTGCCGTGGCCCTGGGTGACAAGGTGTTTCCACTGCTGTTTCCCAGCCAAGAGCTGGCTTCTTGTACCAGGAGGATGGCATTTGGGGAGGGACTGTGCCCTCACCTTGTCCAGATCTGATCCGGATGGCATCAGAAGGAAAAGGCTTCCCAGTCAGGATGGTTTACCAAAGGTTTAGACAGAAAACAGAGCTTGCATACTTTTAAAGAGAGAAAACTCAGCATTCAGGGTGGTAAACGCATTTCAAATAATCAGGGCAGCGGTTGCTTCCTGCATAAGTGCCTCTCCACAGCTCTGCACCCCTTGTTCTATTCTCTTTGCATGTCGTCTTTTCACAACCCCAAGTCTGGTTTAAACCTTTGTTATAGCCTTATTTGTTTGGCTATAAATAAAACATGTCTTTTCCATCATCATCGTATCTTTCTAGCTGCTGAACATAAAATAGACTCTAGCTTCCTAAATTGAAATGTCATCTTCCTAATCAGAATTGACTATTGTAAATAACCATCTGGTTGTTGTCTTTTTTTAAGTGTCCTGTTCTCACAAACATACTTTCCGACAGCGTCATCCTTATTTAAAATGGTGAGCTCAAACTAATCACTTCAATTTCAAGTTCTCGAAGAATCTGACAACCAGGCAGTTTTGAAATGGAGATCATATTACTCACCTGCCTCTCAACTGTGCTTGACACTCAGCTGTGCTGTGCCATCAGTACAGCATGCTAAATAGCCACGCACTCTTTAGTTTTGGTCTTTTTCTGCCCCAAGGATTCACATTCCACAAGCACAAAAGATCTCAACTCCAACTTGCTTTCTGAATAAACAATTTCTGTTCTGCTCTGTTCTTTCATCTTCCAGGTTTATACACTGTTGAGAAACAAAAAAGCTACATAGCTTACTTACTCCCACAGTTTAAACATTTTTTACAAAATAAGAATATGAAATAAAACGGTGCCTGACACCGCTGTTTTCTGGATGGCAGTGGAAAAAACAGGGCGTGTTAGGCTTTCCATTGTGTGCAGACTTTCCAAGCGCCTACACTCACATCAGGAAAATATGTCTGTCCCATGTCCTATTCAGTTCTTGACCTTTGACTAATATCCCAACAAAGCCACCATTTATTACTCCTTGATATATTTGTCGTTGTCACCATTCAGCCTCACCACTGACTTTATTTACCAGGTGCCACGAAGGGGTGGGTTCAGCTATGCCATGCCAACCTCCATCCATCTACCACAGCCTAAGCCCGTCAAAGATCACAAGTTGGTGTTTATCAGGAATGGCATTTAGGGGGAAGAAGGACGAAAAGATAAAAGACCTTCGGGAGATTCTTCCCGCACTGATTAGGATCCGAGTTGCTGAAGTCATCCCTAACAGATGCATTCTCTGCTATCTGTCTCCTTGTCACGGTGTTCTCACTGCTGACTCTTTTCCTGATCCATCTCAGATTCTTGAGCTGGCCTAGTACTTACTTTATCCTAAATATCTTTTCTTATAATTGTAACCAACAGCAACCACAGCCTGCCAAACCCCTCCTCCTCCTCCTCCTTCTCCTCCTCTTGTGCCTCCTCCTTTCAACTCAACTCAAAAGGTTCCGGAGAGGAGGACCACATAGATGCTCCCAAGTATAACCCAGAATTGTATCTTTCTGATGTGGGTGAGGAGAGAGGGAGAGAGAGACAGAGACAGAGGGACAGAGAGAGAAGAGGGGCAGAGGGAGAGAGAGGAGGAGAGGGAGAGGGAAGGAAAGCAAACCTTATTTTTTAATTTACTTATTTATGTATTTGTCAGTCGTGGGGTCTGGGCGCTGTCCCTGAGCTCTTTTGCTCAAGGCTAACACTCTACCACTTTGAGCCACAGTGCCACTTCTAATTCTCTGCTGTTTAATGGGAGATAAGAGTCTCACAGGGCTGGGAAGGTGGCTCAGTGGTAGAGCGCTTGCCTTGCATGCATGAGGCCCTGGGTTCAATTCCTCAGCACCACATAAGCAAAAAGAAAAAAGCCTGAAGTGGCGCTGTAGCTCAAGTGGTAGAGCGCTAGCCTTGAGCTGAGCTGAGGGACAGTGCCCAGGCCAGGCCCAGAGTTCAGGCCCCACAACTGGACTCCCCCCCCAAAAAAAAGAGTCTCACAGACTTTTCTGCTTGAGCTGGCTTCAAACCACAATCCTCAGATCTCGATCCCTCACCCACCCACCCCCAGGATTATAGGTGTGAACCACTAGTGCCTGGCTAAGAAAGACCTTTTTGCCTTTTAAATGTGTTTATCTAGCTTTGGGGTTAGGTTATTTTTGAAGTGGTCTTTTTAATTTTGCTCAGAAACAAGAACACCATTTTATTCAAATTCCTTTTCTTTTTTTCCTTTTTCTTTTCTCTTTTTTTGGGTCCAGTCGTGGGGCCAGAACTCTGGGCCTGGGCGCTGTCCCTCAGCTCTTCAGCTCAAGGCTAGTGCTCTACCACTTGAGCCACAGCACCACTTCTGGCTTTTTTCTTTTTTTGCTTATGGGGTGGCTGAGGAATTGAACCCAGGGCCTCATGCATGCAAGGCAAGCGCTCTACCACTGAGCCACCTTCCCAGCCCCTCAAATTCCTTTTCTCTTAGTTGTTTTGTACTATAAATATGGCTTAAACAAAATATATATATAGATATACATTGTATACATTTGTGTATTTTAGCTAATCAACTGCTCTGTAAATCAGACTTTAAGTTGACTTAAATCCAGCTTACTATGTGGTAGCGAGAAGGCCTCTATCATGAAAAAAAATGGTATTATACATAATTTTCCATTCATTTTTAGTAAAAATGAACATACTATACAGTTTCATGGTTCAAAACATATTTCTTTTTGAAAATTATTTGTATCTCTGCCTGCTTTCTCCTCACAAGAGAAATGAAATGGGGTGGCGATTCACCATCTCTGTGTCATCAGAGACAGTGTTGTTTCTCAAAAACGTTTGTGGAAAAATCAAGTGCAAGGACTACTTCTCTGTGCAGTGTTGGATGACAGTCGTCGCGTTTATTCTGGGCTGAACCATTACCCAACCTTTGCGAAATGTCCCAAACAACAGAGAGAGAAACTGAAACCATTTCAGCCTCTCCACGTTTTATATCCAAACCACCTCAACAGCTTAAGGCTATATTTGAAGCACGAGACAAACAAGCCCCCTGCGTGCAGCTCCATCCTGGCTGTCGTGTGCCCACCCGCCCCGTGGCATCCCGGGGGCCCAGCTCGCGCCGCCTCATCCCTCCGGCTCCTCGCAGCCCTGTTTACCTGTCCCACGTCACAAATGAGACAAGCAGCATGGCTATTCTGTAGAGACCCAGCAATGGCTTGCCCATGCTGCAGAGTGGCTGCGATGCCCCTGTGCAGCCTGGACAGCGTGCAGGGCTTCTAGTCGGGATGCCACACCTGGGGTCCACCCTTGCCAGATACCCATGCTCTGATAATTCCACCCGCCACCTCGGGGCCTGGGTGCCATTAGGGCTCTCCATCCATGCGGCCAATGGCTGAGGGGGATTGAGAAGGTCAGGTGCAGGCTCCTGCGGCATCGGAGGACTCCTTTCCTTGGAGAATGTGTGAGGCCGCCACAGTGGCCATGCCAGGCTTGGGTGGCTGGGTCTTAGCTTGAAGATGGAAAAATGAGCAGCGACACAAACTCCAGGGTCCTCCAAAGATCCCGTGGCGGCTCAGGAGTAGCAGCCATGGCAGAGACCGAGGTTCCCACCCACAGACATGCAGCCAGGAGGGAAATCACCACAGTAACCGACTCCTCGTCCCTGGTGCCCACCAGAAAAAGAGTTCACCACTGGTACACAAGTGGCAAATCACAGGGAAGGGCTGAGCTCCTTCGAGTGCTTGGACCCATGGCCTGGCCTGATGATAGGTCACTTCTTCTACACTCTGCTCAACTGTGATGTTGAAAAGCCCCAGCCCAAGAGAATGCTCTGCGCAGTAGTCAGAAGGAAACCCAGAGCCCCAACTGGAGGTGTCTTAGGGACATGATGAACTTCTCTCCTTGTTTCTTCACTTTAGATTCTTTTCATCAGTTCTTCCCTGGGGTCTGGTATTTTTGTAAAGTTATAACCAGTCCTAAATCTCAGCAAGACCCCAGAAAAGCCTTGTCTGTCGGTGTTTCCTACTAAGTGTTCAGACGAGTCGTACCCGGACCAGTGGGTGGGACTAGAGGGGACCCTTGCCCAGAAGTAATGGCCTCTTTGTATGTTTGCCCGAACCAGTGAACTCCGGAGACGGCATTGACTACAGCCAGCAGAAGAGGGAGAACATCGGGGACCTGATCCAGGAGACCCTGGAGGCCTTCGAGCGCTATGGAGGGGAGGATGCTTTCATCAACATCAAATACATGGTGCCCACCTACGAGTCGTGCTTGCTGAACTGACGGCGGCCTAGGCAGGACAAGAGGAAGGCGTCCTCCTGGGCGGCCAGGGTCTGCGTCTGCCACTTTTGGCATCAGATTCCTTGTGACTTCTTACAGCTGGTAAAATAGTGGCTTCTGGGCCATTGGACTGTTAGCCCTATTGAGAGCAAGGCTTTCCAATACATAAATAGTGCCTGTTTCTTAGATTACAATAGTGTACTGTGCTTATTTGTTCTACGAGAAGAATTGCTGCTTTCTATGGCTCGGATGGAGGCAGGAGTCCGAGTTAAACCTTCAGTTGTATGGACAATAAAGCTATAATTTTCATACGCAATTCAGCAATTGCTGTGCTGTGTCTGCCTGCCCTGAGGATGATGTCAGGGGCCGTGAGGGGAGAGTTTGTGCTGACCACTTAATAGGTGTTTGTCATGGAAGAAAGGCATCGGTTCAGGCGCGCCTCTCTAGCAGCTGTGCGGAATAATGTGCTTTGACATTCAATAAAACTGTTGAATCTATATTCCAATTACACCAGGAAATTTTTGCAGCCCATTCTAACCTCAGCTATAAGCATAATTAATGCTGCTGGCTGAGCAGGGGAACTGGGTTCCGGGGCCGGCCTAGCTGGGATGTGGTGGAGGTATGGAGGCTGGGCAGGTGGGGTCCAGGGGCAGGCAGGGGTGAGATCTGAGTTTGCAAACACAGCCTTAGACACAGGCCTCACTTGTGCTTGTCCTGGCACAGAGCGACACAGGACATCTCAGACTCGGCATGCTACTGACAAAACCTTTCCCTGAAGTTTGTGTAGGGCTCCGAGTCACTAGAAAATGGCTGACGGGTATGATGCTCTTTTGAAACCATCAAATGTTTCCCTCTCCCCCCCCCCACCTCCTCCCTCTGGATGGATGTTTCTCACAGCACCATGCAATGAGTCTGATGGCAATAATTCAGACCTTTATTGAGGCTGCAGAAAATAAAAAGACAAAAACCATGTACTTTTTCATTCATTGGAGAAAAAATGTTTTAACTGGCTTAGCGTGAAGCCTGACTGCAGGGCAGTCAGCCTTGGACAGTGGCTGCTCAGGCCTGCCAGACAGAGAGCTTGGGGCGTTTGAAACTCAGCCCAGAAAACTTCATAAAGACAGAACACTGACTCTGCACACCTGAGAAACGCATCAGGGCACAGAATGTATAGTCTGAAGTAGCTCATTTCCGTAGCAAAGTGCAATTTCTGCATAGTGGTGAAGAAAGGAAATGTGTTCCTTCATTCACTGAGCTCTGGCTTCAACCTATTGACACTCGTTATGTAAGGCACAAGTTTCCAAAGGCAAACGCCAATGCTGTAAAGTAGTTCATTATCATTCTCCCCCTTACTGCATATGAAATTTAGCATTTAGATGTTCCCACCTCGTTTTGGTAAGCATTTTTTTAAAAAAAGATAAACAGATGCGTGATCAGGCAGGACAAACAAGCCTTCCTGTATCACAGTTGGAGAAGACAGAGTTGAACAGAGACAGCAGCAGATAAAGGTAGATTTTTCTCCAGCCTGGGGTCCCAATGAATCGGCCCACTGTGCCCCTGGCATTGGTGATGTGTTGGAAGGGAACACCAAAGTCCACAAAAGTACCACATAGAGTGCCGTGGCAGTTTATGCCTGCGAGTGACCCCGACCAGGCTCTGTGAGGAGATCACATAAAGGCAGGCCTGGACGCTTTTCTTTGTCATACTCATGAGAAAGTTGTCTTTCGGAGAACAAGAAGACCCCAGCCAGCCCCCTCTCTCTGACAGGGCAAGTGCAAGTCTTTGAAGGGCTCAGCAGATTCGGCCCCCAGCTTTGATCTTCCAGGGGAAGCAGTATTGCCTGGTGCCAGGGTGGGCTGCTGCCTGTCGCTCAGGGATCTCTGAGAGGCCTGAGTCTAGCTATGTCTCATGAGGCCCATCTGGACCCGGTGAGGTCTCTGACTCCATCACAAATAAGACTTGTGTTTAGAACCCAGGACATGGAGACAAAGACACCAGAACTTTCCTAGCCACCTGGAAGTTCCCCCAAGGCACCACCAAACCCATGACAGGGGCCTGCCTGCCGTGCTTTTGGAGGGACTGCAGGCGGGTTTATGGCCTGCTCGTATCTGAGGAGCAGCAGAAACTGAAATGATTGCCTCTTGAAAATATTAATTCTGAACTGAAAACTTCCCAAACCAGCTTTGATGTCCTCAAGTCTTTCCACAGCTTGCCTGTCTGAGTTGGGAGAAGGTTTGGTGTTGATCAGAACACCTCTGAGAGCTAACTTACAGAAGCCAAGCCTGACTCCTCCTACGGCTGCGTCCGTGTTGACGCTTGCTACACCTCCCTGGGCTCTTCTGGACTCATCATCACTAACCTCTTGAAAGCTGAGAGGCTCCAAATTGGGTCTTCAAGGAGCCATATCCCGGAGACGGCCATGAACCTGCCTAGGTGCACGTGTCCACTCTCCACGGTGGTTGCAGCCGGCTGCTCTGTGAACAGTTTTTTCCAGGAGAGTGATCGCTCACCAAGGCTGGCCCAGAACAGGAACTACAGTTCCAGCAAGCTAAAGTTAGCGCGGACTGAGTTCCCGTCCACACGGGTCCCTGTGTGCCCACACACCACCCGGGTCCAGGAAGGCTCTCTGAACTCTTGTGGCGTCCACATCTGACAGGGAGCCGGGTGGGGAGATGCCCACCCGGTGCCACCGTGCCTGCCCTGGGATCCCACTGGGGGCTTGCTGTGGAGATGCCAAGGGCCAGCTTCCTTCCCAGGTGCATCAGGAGAAGCTCAGCCAGCTTCTTGTTGCTTTCGAGTTAGGCTTTCTGGCAAATCTACAGGCACGAAACACAGTTATCCTTGCTCAGATGGGGAGCCTGAGGCGGGACCCTGTGCTCTGAGTGGGAAAGGCTCTCCGAAGTGAGCCGCCACCCCCACCACTGGATCTTTGCTAACCACAATGGCTTTTTAGTTTGCTTTTGTTTTAGTTTGGAGACAGAGTCGCTTATTTAGGCTGGCCTCAAACTCGGACTCCGGCCTCCACTTCCTGAGTGGTAGGACAGCGCGTGTGTGCCACGGTGGCCGTCCTCAGCACGACAGGATAGAACAGAAGGACCACGAGCACCTTCCTGCCCTGCGCCAGGGAAGGAAGGATGCGAGCAGGCTTGGCTTGACCACGAGCCCTTCCCAGTGAAAAATGACTCTAGAGACACCTCCTTTCATCTTGGGCTCTTAACCGTGTGGATGGAAATGCACAAGTCAGGGATTGTTTGGGACGCTAGTCGGGCCCTCCAGTTCAGGGCTGCTGACGTCAGTGATGAGGAATGAGGCCCCGCATGGTGGTCTGGCCCTCAGGGAGGCCGCATAGTTGTGTTTTGCTCACACACTCTTACTCCACTTTTGATGTAGCTTCGTTCTCATTTGACATAATTAGCCAGTCTCCATAGACAGCTAGTGGTGTGGACGGTACGACAGCAGAAATGCTCTTTACATGTTGGTTTATTTGCACCTCTGTTTCAATGGTTGACTCTTGCTTTCCCCAGTGGAACTAGTTTTTAAGGTATTTGGATTCTCCATTTTTACTTTGCCAACTTTCTGTAAGCTGAAAACTGGGTGAAAGGATTTTTTTCTATTTCTGTGCTTTTGATAAGTGTGAGGATTTATTACTTTAGTTTCTTTCTTACTTAGAAACTATTGAGTAATATCGCTTAGCTTTGCCTTAAGAATTCTTTGGAAGCTATGCACCCTACACCAAGATAAGTGCACACACCACAATACTCTGACAGATGCTCTAATCCTCACCCACCAGCCCCGGTGGGAACCCTTGCCTTTGAAGGAACCCAGTTTACCCACCAAGAGAAGGGACGAGAGGAGCACTGTGTGCTGGCTTCATGACAGAGGCCCAGGCAGACTCGAGGTGATCGGAGGGACAGCCTGTGGCTGGGCGGTTCATGATGCTCAGACGGGCATGCCTTCTGTCTCTTACTGGACTGCTTGGCCTAGCTTCTCAGCCCCAGACCCAGGGCTGGGCCTCATCCTCCTTCTCTCCCCACCACAGCCCTTCCAGGCCCTTGCTTCAGGCTCCAGGGTCCCCAGTAACTTCTTTCTGAATCCCAGGCTGCAGTTGCCTGCTGCCCACCAGACATTTCCACCAGGATGTCTAGGAGCTTTATTAGACCAGATCTGTGGAAACAAAGCCTGACTCACACTACTTGATTTGCAATCCACCACCACCACTACCACCATCACCATTACCATCATCACCACCATCGTCACCACCACCACCATCACCACCACCACAACCCCAAGTTCAAGCCAAAAGCCTGAATCACTCCAGACTCTCCATTTCTTTCATATCCAAACCAAACCCCTGTAAGTCCTACCTGCTAAACCTACAAAATACATTCGTATCAGACCACGCCCCGGCTCCATCTCCCTGCAGGGGTGTCCTTTACATGAAGCCAGTAATGCCTTAAACACAACCCTCAGAGTTCCTCCTGCACCCCAGCAATCAGACAAACTCCATGTCTCTTACTGTGGACCTTGTATGGCCTGAGCCCCAAGGTCTGGCTCCTCTGAGCTGTTCCTTCTCTCCCTGGCTCCCATTCTTAGGAAAGCTTTTCTGAGTCCCTCAGCTTTCACTCTATATCCATGCATTTGCCTTAACTGTATCCAAACATTGACGGTGTCTGCCTGCTGTACCTACTCACTTGCTGATGACCTGAATGCTTAAGTGACTGTGGGCTGACTTGAGGACAGGAGCTTCGCGGTGCACATGGTCAGCCCTCATTAGACGTCTGTTGGATGAATGATCGAGGTCTCTCTCTGTTCAGCCAGTGTTGTCCGGCAGAGCTAGGGCACACTGCTGTATGCCATAGGCCCTGCTTCCTCCAGCCATGGTGAGAGGACTCCCCACGGCTCCGGCTGCCTCAGAGACTGGAGGAAGGGCTACCAGCCCGCTGTGAGGCTCTGCCCAGACGCTCACTCCCAGCTCCTGTCAACCCAGGAGGCCCAGAGGGGTCTCCATTGATCCTCCTTCCAAACCTGGCCACTCCAGCAGGTTCCCATCAAGCCCCAGCACTCATCTGGGAAACTAATTTAATATCAGCTCTAGGAATAATAGAAAAGCTTCAGCTTCTTTCATCAGGAAGATAACTAGATTGTCCTCAGTCTAGAAGGTACAATAGGTGTACCTTAGAAAAATATAGTTTAAACCAATCAGGAAAAAGCCACTTCCACAACTACCATCTGCGCTTCAGCATTATCAAGAAAAAAATTTAAAAAGCTTAGAAGTCTCACTGTTTGGATACGGCATTTCCAAATAGTCACTCTAACAGTGATCTTTATAGTTGAAACTTTTAATAAGATGAGTCTGTTATATTAATACAGAAAAAGAACTTTGTAGTGAATGCTCAAAAGTGCAAAGAATGCAGTTCAGCTGACACGACGTTTGCACGGCTCTGTCCGCCCGTTGCTCTCGCGAGTGCGATGCCGGTGCTGACATTTTCTCCACAGGTCCGCGTCGCTGTGGGTTGGTGAAAGCAACCTACAGCTCCAGCTATGCCCGCACCCAGCCCAACCCACGTGCCATTGATTCCTTGAGAAGCATAATGGGGCCATTCTAGAACCCAGGCCTTAAATGGCCTTTCTGTCTCCTCCCTCGTGCATCTGGGGCGAGGAACATTAAATTAACATGCAGCCAGAAAAAAAATGTCCATAAAGAACTTTATTGACAAAAAGGTAAATGTGTAACAAGCCTTCCATGGCTCCATTCAGGGGTGGGTAATGCGTCTGAAGAGGAGGATTTTTACAGCTCTCGAAGGAATTCCCCACGTTCAAAAGAATGTTTTTGGTTTCAGGAGAATCCAACTGCAAAACATTCCTGGACCATGACAGTCTTTGCCCCCATCTGATGTTCTGTGGGGGGCCTTTGTTTGTGGGGGGCTAGGGGGACATACTCCCACCGTCGAGGTGCAGCGGTTTCAAATGCTGCTTTGTGGAGGCATAGGGGAGACTTGGGGAAGCGCCCAAACCATTCACCCGGCCAGGCCCACATCCCTCAGCAAATGCCCAGCGCCTCACAAAAGAGGCTGAAGAGTCCTGACTCATACAGGCTTGCCCTGGGAAATAGCTGCAGGAATCTACAAAGCAGCTTGGCAGTGCAGAGTGGCTCTGCCTCCTGCCCAGGGGCCAGCGAGGGCTGCCACAGGGCTCAGGGCCTGCCCGCCCGCAGCCCAGGCGCTCACAGGGGGATACACCTGGAAGTCCAAGGAGGCAGGGTGACAGATGACCAGCACAGTTCTCACAGATCAAACAGCGCACTGTCAGCCCCAGGATTAAGAGTTAAAATCGGAATCTCAGCACCTACACACAGCAGGGCTATAAAGCAAATAGACGGAGGTCTTGGTGAGGGGGTGTTGGTGAAACCTTGTAGGATGCTAACTGAAAGGGAGAGCAGGGCCCTGTGGATGCACAGATTCACCACATCAGCCTTAAACAACGAGATGCCACTCCAAACCAGAAGACAAGGGACTGGGTGTGAGGTGAGGGCTCAGGTCAAGGTCAGTCTTTTTTTTTTTTTTTTTGGTCAGTCGTGGGGCTTGAACTCTGGGCCTGGGTGCTGTCCCTCAGCTCTTCAGCTCAAGGCTAGCGCTCTACCAATTAAGCCACAGCGCCACTTCTGGTTTTCTGAGTGGTTTATTGGAGATAAGAGTCTCAGAGTTCTTTTTGCTTATGTGGTGCTGAAGTGGTGCTGTGGCTCAAGTGGTAGAGCGCTAGCCTTGAGCTGAAGAGCTGAGGGACAGCGCCCAGGCCCAGAGTTCAGGCCCCCCGACCGGACCCAAAAAAAAAAAAAAAAGAGTCTCAGAGTTTCCTGCCCAGGCTGGCTTTAAACATGATCCTGAGATCTCAGCCTCCTGAGTAGCTAGGATTACAGGCGTGAGCTACTGGTGCCCAGCTCAAGGTCCATCTTGAAACTGGAGCTACACTACTTTCTCTGTAGATAATGTGGATCTTCCACTGTCTAGCTTCTCAGCCTCAGTTTCTCCATCTGAAAAAAAAGTGGGAAGAAAGCATTGAGACTCAAGGGGGTGGTTCCTAAAATGCATTTGACACTTTACCTGAGGTCTCATCTTTCCTTAGAAGATATCCAGAGCATAGAAATGAAAATAATAAAATGGCATGTGTGTGTGTGGTGTATATGTGTGCAGGTATGTGCAGGTGTGCATGGCTGTACATGTGTCATGTACATGTGTACAGGTGTACAGGTGTGCATGGCTCTGATATGTATGTGTGCAGGTGTGTGTGTGTGTGTGTGTGTGTGTGTGCAGGTATGTGTGTGAGTTTTCCATTGCTAGTCAGAGTCTACACCAGGCAGGAGTGATGAGGCCTATTTGTTTATGACTGAGAAGATCGAGGCATGAAACTGAATTTTCCCCCTGCATTACACAGCCATGCAGTGATTTCTGGTGTTACTACAGGACGCCAGGGAAGGTTTATTTTTAGCCACATCACACACAGTCTCCATCTCTTTGAAGTTTGTTTCCTTAGCGTTTTATTGGTGAGAATGTCAGCTTGGCTCAGTCCACCTCCAGAGATGTGGGGCCTGCTTTTACTCACGGGGGTCCCTAACTCTCAGTCACATCAGAGGTGTCTGTCTTTCCCTCTGTGTCCCACAAGACCCTCCTCAGTCCGCTGCCCGATGAACACTTGTAGCTTCTAGAGAAACCCAGACGCAAACCTTGGTAAAGATCAGCTCGAGGGTGAGATTGACTGACTTCCTTGATGCTTGTTTTGTTTGTTTTGTTGAGTGGAGGCCTCCCTCTGGAGCTCCAGCTCATGACCCACCACCTCAGGCTCCCCGGCGACCCCGGCTCTGGTGCTGGCAGTGCAGGAGCCTCCCAGTGGACTTTACTATCACACCTGGACTTGTACTTCTATCTCCTGAGCACTGTAACGTGCCTTCTGAACTACACTAATGCTATTTGCTTCATGCAAGGACTTGGGAAGCCCCATTTGGCCTTGGCTTACAGGAGAGAGGTTGGCTCCGCACAAACCAATTCAGGGCCAGCCTTCCTCTCTCCTGCAGGGCCTGGGTCTGGGTCTGGGTGTCAAGGCCATCAGCTGGGGCAGGGGAGGGGAGGGAGCTCTTTGCCCTCCCCAGTCCTTATCCCCATGCCCTGGTCTCTACTCTGTCAGATATCTTGGTCATTTGGGGCCCTGGCCTTCCACCTCTCCTACTTTCTTTGGCTGAGTTTGAGCCTCCAGGCTGCTCAAGGGCCCTGCCCTGGTCTGGGGAGAAGAGCCACACGGCGGCAGGAGAGATGAGGGGCAAGGGGGGACGGGCCTGCGGGGCGCCTACAGTTCCACGGGAGCTCTGGGGAGCTGTGGAAAGATTACGGCTGCAGCCCACGGCAACTCTGAGCTGTGGCACGACTTTCGGTTTACAGAAAAGGAAACAAGTCTTGAGAAAAGTGAAATTACACATCCAAGGACACACAGCTGCTGGACACCCAGGCCGGCCCCTCCCGCCATGCATTCAACCTCGGGTTAGCCAGAGATGCTGCTGGAGGCCCGACCCAGCTGTGTACACCCCGAAGTCCTGCCCCTGGTGAGGGGCAGAGCTGACTCCAGGCTGGCCAGCGGCAGGGCGGTAGGAACACCGCTCTCTCTGGAAGTTCGGGAAGGGCTGACCACCCCAGTGCTGCCCCAGGGGGCCCGTCCTAGGCAGGAAGTAGCTGGGAGACACCAGGGGCCCTTAAAACCTGACGTTTGATGGCGCCGTGCAGGTAAACCTCCACTCAAAAGCCGGATGCAACGTGAAGAATGCTTGCAAGACCAGTCTGCATGCCCCTCCCTGCCCAGGGAGACCCTTCCCCACGCTGCCCTTCCTCAGAGGGCACACCTAGAGGAACGGCACGTTTTCACGCGTGCATGCAGCTGGGAAGCCCCGCCTGGGTCGTGGGTCTTGCCTTTGTATCGGGAGTCAGTACACTCCTGTCTCACCGCACTCGTTTCCCAGTGTGGTCTGAGGAGCCTTCCCAGGGGATTCCCCCATCCCCAACCCTTCCTGGCTTCTCTCCTCTGGGTGGGAGGGGGAGGGACTCACCCAACCCTAGGGTTCCATGTCCAGATGCTACCCCCTCCCCCAACATCTGGGAGACCCAGGCCAAGTGACTGAAATCCCCCTCTGAAATGCAGTGCTGGGGTTAGAGCTTGGTCTTGAAAGCTCCTTCCAAACGTTAGGGTCTAAGACTCTAGCCTTTGATTAAAAACCAAAACAGAACAAAAGGCTGCTTTTCCCCTGCCCTCTCCCTCTGCCTCCACCGGCCTTTTGAAGGGAGCAGATACACTGGGGGGGCCAGCCCGTCCCCTACAGACTCTCAGTTCCTGCCTCGCTCCCTGGGCCAAAGCTTTTCCCGGGGAGGAAGTGGGACTCAGCCCAAGGTTGGCGGCTGGGGCCTGGGAATCCTCCCTCCGGGCGCTGCGCTGCCCATGGCTGCCTTCCCGGGGCTGCCAGGCTGGGCCTGGACGGCAGCGCGTTCCCACAGCCCCTCTCTGCTGGAAGGGCGCTGGCCACCGCGGTCACGCCAGGAGTTTTGTCTTCCTTTACTTTCTTCTCGTCCCTCTAATCCCTTCTGGCTTGAGGCGGGCATTCCACAGCGGCCGGCCCGGGTCCCTGGTGACCCGGGCGGCCGGAGGAGCCCCGCCAGGGCTGCCCCTCGGAACCACCCGGCTCCTCTGTGCGTTTCCTGCATCTCCCAACTCGTCCTCGCACCCATCTTAGAGTGCAGCTTTAGGAGACGGTTCCAAGTTTGGGGAAAGGCTGAACACAAGCTCTGACACGAAAGGGAAGAAAAACAAAGGAGCGTGGCGCGGTGGAGTCTCCGGGGACCCCGCGGGGGAGGGCTCCCTTGGTCCCATGGGACCGTGGGTGCGGCTTCCCTCTCCCGACGCGGGCGCTTGCGCATTGCTCAGCAGCTGCGGTTTAAGGCGCCTGGGCTTGGGTGGTATGAGACGCGCAGAGGGTCAGAGGCCCGGGACCAGCCCTGAGCAGCTGCCTGAGGTCGGCCCTCTGCCCCATTCACGCTCCCTCACTAATCCCGCTTATTCTCCTCATTTCCTTTCCTTCTTTGTGTTCAACTCCAAAGGTTCCCAGTGACATTCTTGGGCAGCTTATGGGTCCACGAAAATGGAGAGGTCTGTTCACAATGGCGTGAGGGCTGTGAGGACAGGGCCTGGGGGGGGGGTCAGCTGTGAGGAGGGGGGGCTGTGAGAACGGAGAGGGGAGAGGGCTGTGAGGACAGGGCCTGGGGGGGGTCAGCTGTGAGGAGGGGGGGCTGTGAGAACGGAGAGGGGAGAGGGCTGTGAGGACAGGGCCTGGGGGGG
>NW_012267293.1:3297014-3358363 GCF_000151885.1 Dipodomys ordii | reverse complement strand
GGGGAGAGGGCTGTGAGGACAGGGCCTGGGGGGGTCAGCTGTGAGGAGGGGGGCTGTGAGGACAGGGCCTGGGGGGATGGGGGGCTGGGAGGATGTGGGGGGGCTATGAGGACAGGGCCCCCAGGCAGACCAGCTTCCCTGACAGCGGGCTGGGACTGCGCCCTGTCTCCATGGCCACCCCTCACCCCGGGCAGGCTGTGGGGACTAGACTCTGACCATCCCAGCCATGGGAAGTTCTAGAAGAGACAAAACAGTGGTAGAAAAAGGTGGGCCAGCGCTGACCTGTGGGCGCAGCCAACTGCCCAGGGCCGGGCCGGGGGGCTTTCTGGGGTGACAGGGTTGTTCTACACTTTGGCAGCAGTTTGGGTTACGGAACTGCTGACCCCAAAGCAGCTGATGTGCGTATAGAGTAATTCATGATAGATCGCTTCCATAAAGAACAACAGGAAAAGGGGCAGCCCGCTGGAGAAAGGCCTCCGGGCCTCTGGACGGCCGCCCGCACGGAGCCCGCGGCAGCCGGGTGCTGGAGGACGGGTGTCCGTCCTCAGTGGACACAGCGTCAGGGGCCTGTTTGCCCCGGGGTGACAGGGCCCCCAGAAGGGAGCTCCGCTGCCCCTGGGCACCTCTGCTCTCCGCACAGTGCCCCCAGGAAGGGCAAGCCCGACTTTCCCAGTAGACTTTTCAGCTGGAGCCCAGTGTGGCAGGGTGCATCCACCAGCAGCTCCCACTGCCCACAAGGCCTGGGAAGACCTGTGGGAGGGGTCGGGGTGGGGGGGACCTCTCCCGAGGCCCCCAGAGGCTTAGCTGCAAGCCCCTGTTCCGAGGCCATGCAGTGTGATCCATCCCGGAGCGGCGGTGTGCGGCGGGGCTGCCCCAAGCTGCTCAGGGTCCACAGGAGGGACAGCACCGGGCTTCCAGCCCGCAGAGCCTGCCTGCCATCCAATTACCGAGGCTGGCCACGGGCTGGGCTTTACTTTGAGCAAAGCTGCTATAAGGAACACACCCTTTGAATGTAGACTAGGTGGCAAGTGAAAAGAAACTCAGCCAATAATGCGGGTTACAAAATTACACGCACATTTCCAGGAGGTTCTGCCAGGGCCATTCTGTGACAGGGAGTATGACGCTTTCTCTCTATCTTTTTCTTGTTGCTGTCGCTGCTTGTTTCTGTTTTCTAAATGGCTATAATCCCCGTGGACCACGTGTGACATGAGTAGAACTGTCTCCTCCTGATATTCATACTCGGAAGTCCTAAACCCCAGCACCTCCGAATGCGGTGCTG
This sequence comes from Dipodomys ordii, assembly GCF_000151885.1. NCBI lineage: Eukaryota > Metazoa > Chordata > Mammalia > Rodentia > Heteromyidae > Dipodomys > Dipodomys ordii. The sequence goes on along the minus strand of NW_012267293.1, from coordinate 3,357,084 downwards.
GGGAAGGAGGGCCCCGGGGACATAGTGCTGTGGAGAGAAGCCCTAACCCCACGCAGGACTGGCGTTCTTATTTAAAAGGAAAATTTTGCTGGACACTTGTAGCTCACACCTGTATTCCTGACTACTCAAGGGGCTGAGATCTGAGAGTCAAGTTCAAAGTCAGCCAGGGCAGGAAAGACCAGGAGACTTATCTCCAATTAACTACCAAAAATCCAGAAGTGGAGCTATGGCACAAATGGTAGAGGGCTAGCCTTGAGTGACAAAGCTAGGGCACGGTGCCCAGGCCCTGAGTTCCAGTGTTGGTATCAGCATGAGAGGGGGAGGGGAGGGAGAGTGGAGGCGGAGGGGAAGGGGGAGGGGGAGGCCTGCGCAGGTGCCCCAAAGGCAGTGAGCTTTCCAGTTCAGGGGCTGCTCCCGGGCATCGGCTTGTCTGGCTCACGAATGCATGAGGAGCGCGACCTTCCTGGCACCTAATGCATTGGCATCACCTGACCCGGCTGCCCACCCCGCCCCCTCCACCCTCGATCTCATGAGTCACTTGCACACCCCGGAGCTGGCGGGAGTCCTGGCGGGTGGAGACCCTCCCAGGAGGGCAGCAGCTCTGCTCACTCTCCAGCTAGGCTGGGCCAGGCCTCATGGCTGAGATGTGGGTGGTGCTGGGTACTCTTACGGCCCCGTGCCCACAGAGGCTGCCCAGTGAGCACTGAGTCTATTATTATAATGACATGCCTCACCCCCCTCCCCATCCGTGCCCCTGAGGCTGGGCCCAGAAACCTGAGCCTGACTAGCCCCGGCAGATCAAAATAACTTCCAAGAATAACCAGGCCGCGGCCTGCGCGGAGCCCTGGGCCTGGGCTGGAGCGCAGCCCGTGTCAGCCTGGGGCCTCTGCTTCCTCCTCTGCTCCCCAGGAATGGGGTAACTCAATCAGCTGAAACAATCGGAGGAAGTGTGGAGCTTTCTCCGCAGGCCAGCCAAAAGGGACCCTGCTTATCAAAGGGACAAGATTTACTCAGTTGCTACAAACTTCTAAAGACTTCCTTTCCCAAAAGAAAGGCCTAGAAGAAGGTCATGTCCCTTCAGCCACCTCCACTGAGCCAAGAGCACCGTCTGCTCTGCTTCAAGCCCATCAGTCAGGTGACCTCTCCTCCACACACAGCTGCCCCAGAGGTTTGCAGTCTCTCCAAGGCCGGAGCAAAGCACAGCCAGCCCTAGGGACCACGCACAGCACATAGCTCCAGAAGGTCTGCCAGCGACAGGCCCACACCTGTAGCTGCCGCCTGCCGGGTAAGGGGAGGAACAGAGACTCAGAGGGAGCGGCTTGGAGAGTTCGAAGAGGAAGCAGAGCAGACGGGAAAGAATCAGGGCAGGAAAGGGCAGGAGAAGAAGAGGGCAGGCCAGAGAAGGGAGTCCTCCCCTCAACCACGCTGAGCCCTGTCTGCAGCTACCGCCAGCAGAGCCACAGCTCCCTCCTTAAAGGCCCTGGTCTCTGGGGCGCCCCAACATCTTGAAGGCACCCTGGCTTCCGAGTTCCCCCTGCTCCCGCTTCCCGCTGCAGCCAGATGAATCTTCCCAAATGTCACTTTCAGCATGGTCTTTGCTTGATCCAACCTCCACCCCCACATCTCACCCCACAGAACAGGACATAAACTACTGCTAGGAAAAAGTGAAGCTGGGGTCCCTGGGCCCAGGCAGGCCCCAGTGGCTGCCCTGGGCCTCCTCCCCTCCAGTCCTTTCCCCAGAGGGCTGAGTCCTCCTCCACACCCCACAGAGCCATGACTCTCCCTGCCAGCAACCAGGGCCTCCAGCTCTGCAGTCCCCGGCTGTCTGCATTCTGTGTCCCGAGTGGATGTCACAACATCCTGGTGCCCCAGCCATGAACGTGACCTCAGGGAACCTCGACTGAACCAGCCAGTGGCACAGGACTCCATCACAAGCACGCTTTCTGCCACCCGGAGGTACCTACCCAGGTCTCCAAGTACCACATCAGAGCCCACACCTGGTCACTTTATACACTAGTCACACTTACAAACAAAGACACTTGAACACAAAGGTCACTCTTATTCATGGCAGCCCTGCACAAAGGGCCACATTAGAGTTTGCTTGCCACAGACGGACTAAGAGGCATTTCCACAGGTGGGTGGGACCTCTACTAAGCAAAGGGGCGGCGTGATGAGCCAGCTGACTGTGGAGGGTGACGCCGGAAGAGCGCCGTCCACCTCCTGGACACACAGCCTCAGACTCACAAGGCTGCCTTTGAATGGAGAGGTGTATGGAAGAGAGCTGGGTATTTGGGCAACCCATTATTGACAGCGTCCACTCAGAGGCACTCCTGCTGAGGGCCTCTCTTTGCTGATGACCAAGGCTGTGTCCGGCTAAATGTCGACGCAGATTCAAAGCCCTTCTTAACACGACAGGCCGAGCAGAGTTGGGGTATAAATGGAGGCCTCTTCGCTTCGCATGCTTTTGCTGAGCAGGGCTGTCCTCGCCCAGTCCAGCGCCCAGTAGCTGGGTCCTCTGTGTGACCTGAGGTCCAGGCACCAGCGTTTCTCCCACATGTCTGGCAGGGCAGAGAATTCATCTTAGGTATGAGAAGGACACACCCCAGTCAGGCAACCTTCTCCGTGGACGGGCGCCCTTCGGCTGGGATGACTCAGTGTGTCTAGGGTTTCGCTGTGCCTGGATCAATCACTCAGGTAGTCAGCACCTGACTGAACACCTGCAGGCATCGGAATCTTGGCAGGACGGAGCTCAGATCCACTTGGTTGTGGAGTGAAAACTCTAAATGGCTGCCCTCGTGACAGAAAGCTAGTTAGCAGTGAAGAGGACACTCACTGAATCCTGCAGCCACCAGAGCTGGAGAACTGCTCTCCACGGGTAGCCGTGGCCTGTGGTCCTGAGGGCTACATCCACTCTCCATGCCAGTGAAGCAGGCTCCTCCCTCCCAGGGCCTCCAGCACACTCCGATTTGCATCCATCAGTCTGACAAATGAGAAGAAAGGCAAAAACCCAGATCTGCAAAGGGGAGGAACTCCACAGTTGGCTCAGCAAACCAGGGGACGCCACTCCTGGGAGGCAGCACACAGACTTGCTCATAATTTGGGAAAGTTCATAGACAATCTTTCTACATACCACCCCTTAAGATTGACCAAGGGGCAGGTGCCTGTGGCTCACGCCTGTCATCCTAGCTACTGAGGAGGCTAGATCTGAGGATCGAGGTTCAAAGCCAGCCCAGGCAGGAAAGTCTGTGAGACTCTTATATCCAATCAACTACCAGAAAACCAGAAGTGGTGCTGTGGCTCAAGTGGTAGAACACTCGTCTTGAGCTGAAGAGCTCAGGGACAGTGTCCAGGCCGAGTTCAAGCCCCCCCACCCACAAAAAAAAAAAAAAAAAAAAAAGCTGAGATCTAGGGAATCACAATTTGAAACCAACCTGGGCAGCAAAGTCTGTGAAACTCTTATCTCCAATCAACCACCAAAATCTAGAAGAGGAGTTGTGGCTCAAGTGGTAGAGCACCAGCCTTGAGCAAAGCAATACTAAGTGATAACACCCAGGCCATGAGTTCAAGCCCTAAGACTGACACCCAAACTTCAGTTTGGAAAGATGTAGGAAAACAAAATTGTTTGGAAAGATGGACAGGATTCCAGGAGAAGAAAGACAGGAAAAACAGACATTCCAACCCAGGAAAAGGCTGGAGGTTTTCATGTTGAGAGTTTGCAAATGTGGTCACAGCTAAGCTACCAGCCAGCCCAATGCTGTATTTGTATTGAGTCCTTTGGATGGCAGCACGGATTCTGAGCGCAAAGCTTCCAAGCCGTGGAAGTGTAACCAGAACCCAGGCACAAAACTAGCTGCATGCCAGGGCCTGATCTAGCTTCGAAAAGAGTTCTGTCACTTCTAAAACGCAGATTCCTCACAAGCCACAGATCAGGTGACTAACCATTTCTGCGGGTGAAACCCATCATGTGTGATATTAACTATAAGTTCTTTGATAACTTCCTGATTGACTTTCCTTTCCTGCCCACCAGTGACTTTTGAAGTTGTTTTGAGATATAAGTATAATAGAAAGTGACTTCGTTGAATGAAAGATAAGAGTTGTTATAATAGCGTTAAAGAAAGTATCAGGATAAAGAGAGGGTATGATGGAACTAAGTGTGAATCAAAGACTGGAATCTTCCTTGAAGAGACAAAAATATATAACGTAACTGGCATTGCTAAATCAAGGCAGGACAGTGTCCCACGGAGGGCACAGGGCGCTTGCTTTGACTGTCTCTGAACCAGATGTTATGCTTCCACATAGGCCTATACAAACTGAATCATGGGTTATAGCTTCCTCCCATGTAATATGAAGAAATTAAAATACATTTGTTACATAACTGTCATAGATTTAGCAATAAATAATGTGCAAATAGTTATATATAAGTTCCTTTACCTAAGTAAATCTATAGCTCTTGTCACATTTTACTCAAATATGTATGCTATTTTTAAAGTATCTCTAATTAATTATTTCTGTACATTATATTCCACTTAACATTATTTTATATTACTCAATCATTTTAATCATTATGTGGTTTGTTATAGAAGTCATATTTTAATATAGCCATATGTGAAATTCCAGGAGGAAACTACTTTATTCTGTAGACTGCTACAGTACCCAGCATATCCAGCATACAGCAGTCATAGGCTCTGATTTGTTTTCTCTATTAGGATCAGCCAGTATCAGCTTCCTGGACCACTGTCACCAACTGGCACTAGCTTTGGGGCTTAGAACAACAGAAATGTTAGCTGTCCACAGACGCCTGTGTGAGGAACCGCGCACTGGCTGGTGCCCCGGGGTTCACTGGCCTCTGCTGAGCTCCCTCCACAGCTGCCTGCCTCCAGCGTCGCTGCTGCTCTCCTGCGTGTCTTTGTTTTCTCTTCTTACAAGGCCAACGGTCACGTTGGATTAGCAATCCATCTTACTTTGAAGACATCTTCAAAAACCCTATTCTCAAATGAGGGCACACTTACAGGTGCCTGGGTTAGGGCCTGACCTATCCTTTGGGGGTCTACCGTTTAACCCATTACACAAGCAAAGGTTGTCTTTGGCCTCCTCACCCATCAGGCAGTTCTGCAGTTCCTCAAGTTCCCCGGGCCCATCCCTTTCTTACTCCACCCCATTCCTCAGCCTCACTCAACCTGTCCCATCACCCGTGTGAGAAGGAAGGGGTCCCAGCTCTGATGGAGACACTTGGCAATGCACACTAATGATGGCATTCGTGTCGTGAGGAGGGAGGGGCTGAGGTGTCTGGGCCCTGGGGCCATTTCAGGAAGGCGTTTACTTGCTTCGCTGACACCTCCACCAGGAAACTTCAGAGTCTCCCAGAACCCGCGTTGGGTTTTGTCTCCTTTCCTGCCTCTCGCCCCAGGGTAGTTCCTCTCCTGGCCGCTGCTCCTTTACACAGGGTGGACACAGACTGTCACACAAGTGGGTACGTGCCCATAAATGACCTGGATGACGTTTCTTAGACCAGGGCCGCAGAGGCCGGTGTGAGGGTCAGAACGCCACGGGGGTGAGCGGACAGAAGGTCCGCCCTCACGCTGCCATGTGGCAGAGATGGGGCAGAGCAGCAGCTTCCGTGAAGACATCTCCGCACGGCACTCCGCGCCCCATCTGCAATCAGAGGAGCAGGTGCAAAACTGCAGTCTGTCTTTTACCCTCGCCTGGATCTGGAAGGATCCACTCCCAGGTGGATCTGGGCTGCACCGACGACTGCCAGAGTGACAGACAGCAATCCTGTCTTCCGGGCGGGTAGCAGCTGGGTGAGCCAGGAGGGCAGAGCCCGAGCCGCCAACCCTCGGAGGGGCGGGTGGTCAGGACTCTTCCCTGCACCGCTGCCGGCTCCAGGGCCCTCGGCTGCTCCCGGGTTATAATAAAACCCTATGCGTCTTGCTCTTGTGGTGAAAGCAGCTGGTTGGAAGTGCTCACATTCTCTGCCTTCTTCTTCTTAGTCTTCGTGGCCCCTTCTACCTTCAAGTTCCATTTGGATGCCTAATTCCCCCAGAGATGGGAGGTGGCTTCCCTCACTACCGTTCCCAGGTCTGTCCTCACGGGGCCTCTGCACCTGGAAAGCAGCTGCAGGTTTATGGGGGGCAGGGCCAGGCTCGGCCGGCCGGGATGCAGCCCCGCAGGCGCAGCGGGGGACACTGGGTTGGATGGGAGGGCAGGCCCCACAGTCTAGTTGAGCCACCAGAGAGCAACCAGAAAGAGCATGACCCCATGCAAAGCTGACTCGGGCTGCGAAGGTGAGAGTGGCTCCTGGGAGGAGAGTGGGGTGAACTGGGGTACCCCTGTGTCTGCTGCTAGCGAAGTGCTTGTGTGTGTGCATGCAGATGTGTGTGCGTGTACATGCATGCACGCGCACGTTAGCACATAGGATATATATTGCCGCTTTACTAAGGTTCTTCCTAAAAACAAGCCACCCTTTCCCCCTACTTGCCCTTGAGTCTTAGTGGTAGCCCCCAGGCTCCCACCTGCCCCCCTGCAGCCTTGGACAGGCCCGTGGCCTGCCCCGTTGCACCCCAAGGACAGTGAGAGCCGGCACAGTGAGCTGGCCCACGGCCTGCACCTGGGCGGCAGTGTGCAGTGCTCCGTCCGGGCAGTGTGTTAAAACGCTTCCCATCAAAACATCCCTAAAAATAAGGACTGATGTCAGAAGACAGGCGAGGAGAGCCGGAGGTGGAGGGGAGGGGAAGGCCGCCGCGCCGTGCCGTGTCTGGGGCAGCTTCCTCTCCCTGGGGACGCTGAAGAGCACAGTGTGCACAGACAGCGACTTCACTCAGAAATCCCCAAACGCTCACGGTCTAGTTACGATGACTCCACAGGAAACCTTTAGAAACCTGCTTCTGCAGTGAGCTCCTGGGCTGCGTACCCCCCGGCCGGTCCCGGGGCCTCCCCCACAGGAGTTCTGGTCCCCCAGGCCTGTGGTAGCTCTGTTGACCTCCAAAGTGTCCTCATAGATGCTGGCCTGGCCCCCCACTGAGAACACAGCCAAGGAAGCGAGGCAGTGGCCACGCGGCTCGAGGCCCAGAGTCTCTGCCCTCAGCTCCTTGGGGAAGCTTCCAGCCAGCCAGGCCTCGCCCGCTGCGGCCTGGCACCAGAACACTAGAACACTCCCGTTTCATGAATGTTAACACGCTGGAAGCTCGTAACACAGCCAAGTGGTTATGAGCTCAAAAGCTTCGTGCAAGCTTCTCTCTGAGGGCTCCTTAATGTGGTCTTTTAATGGACACTCCCGAATCTGAATCCTCAACTGGAGCTTTTAATAGGGCTGATAAGCATTCGGGTGTGTGGCCAAGTGGGGGCTGGGCACCTCCTGTCTCGGGGCTTCTGCGTGTGTTGAGGGACCTGGAAGGGCCTGGGCAGGGGAGAGGGTGGCGATGGGGCGCATCCTGGCTTTAAAAGCCCACAAGCACGGTAGGGCTGGCCCTGTGTCCAGAGAGAGGCTTAATGGAGTGGCTAAAGGCGCATTCCAGCTGCCACGCTCCGTGGCCTTGCCTCCCAGCCCTACCATTAACGTGGAAAAGTCCCATAAATCAACCCAACCATGAATAAGCATTCCCCACCCCACCCCCGCTCCTGAACCCCAGGGCCCAAAATACTCAGGCAAGCCTGCCCGGTGACTCACAGGACTTCCTGGGCCCCTCCTGCCTAGATCCCTGCCTTCCCGAAAATATATTTAGTGGAGAGAAATTTCTCCAGATATTTTGGGGAGACAGCTGTTTGTGATTCTACTTAAGAATTAGGGTAGCAATGGCAAAATGGGGGCTGGACACAGGAAATGGAGCTGGTGCATGTAGGTAGGGAAAAATGCAGCCTGGAATTCCCAAGGCAATAAACCCTGAGTTAAACCAATGGATGGGGGCAGGGTAGAGGAGGAGGAGGCGGGAAGACTGCCTTTGAGGGTGGCGCTGAGGTCAACTGAATTCTAGTCAGAAGTTTTAGAGATGAAATTTCAGATCCTACGTGAAGAATTCCTCTTCCCCTGCATTCAATTGTTCACACAGCATGTGGCTGCCTGCAGAGCATGTGTTGGCCGTAAGAACCGTAAGTCTCAGTACTCCACTAAGTAACAACACCTTGGACACTTGGTGCCACAAGAACCCCTGGTCCTGGCTTTGTTGTCCTTGAGGTTGCCCCCCCTCTGACCCTGGAGAACTGAATGGATTTTATGTAGAAATTGAAATGGAGAGGAAGCTGAGCGCTGGTGGCTCACGCTGTAATCCTAGCTACTCCCGTGGCTGAGATCTGAGGACCGGGGTTCAAAGCTAAACGAGGCAAGAAAATACGTGAGACCCTTCTTTCCAGTTAACTACCTAAAATGTCAGAAGTGGAGCTGTGGATCAAGAGGTAGAGTGCGAGCCTTGAGCAAAAAACAAAACAAAAACACAACAACCCCAAAAACCTCAGGGACAGTGCCCAGGCCCTGAGTTCAAGCCTCAGGACAGGCATGAAAAGAAAGGTGGGGGGGGGGGACTAGAATTGAGAAACACGACCTACTGCATTTCTGTCTTGGATTCTGTGATACACACACAAACACAGCAGAAACGTAGAAAGATCCTCAATAAAGAAACCTGCGCAGGGCTGGGCCGTGGCTCAGTGGCAAAACCCTTGCCTAGCAGGTGCAGTGTCCTGAGCTTGACGCCCAGCACCAGAAAAGACAAAAAATACAGTTTTTTTTAAAAAAAGGAACTGACTTAGCTTTATTGAATGCAACATTTCTAAAGTGTATTTGTCCATAAAGAACATGTTTTTGGGGCTGGGAAGATGGCTCAGTGGTAGAGTGCTTGCCTTGCATGCATGAGGCCCTGGGTTCGATTCCTCAGCACCACATACACAGAAAAAAGCCGGAAGTGGTGCTATGGCTCCAGTGGTAGAGTGTGAGCCTTGAGCTGAAGAGCTGAGGGACAGCGCCAGGCCCAGAGTTCAAGCCCTGCAACCTACCAAAAAAAAAAAAAAAGAACATGTTTTTTTCTTGTTTGTCTTTACAAAGTGTGCTATATAGGGTAATGTCCACGACCTAATCCCCTGTGAATTTGTCTCCTTACTGGCAAAAGGGCTGCTGCTAAAGTGATAAAGAATCTCCCTGGGCTGGGCATGGCGGCTCGTGCCAGTAATTCAAGTTGCCCTTAATTGAGATGGAGTTGGGAGGATAGAATTTCTTGGATGGGTAAGAATGTGAAAAGGGTAGCATTGGTCAACATATATTGTATTTATAAACCACTTTGTTAAATGGCAACTCCTTTATACAAATACTGAAAGATTTAAAAAAAAATGGCTAGGCCAATCTGAGCAAAAAGTTATTGAGCTCCCACCTCAACAAATAAGCCAGGTACGAAGACATATTTACAAACAAGCCCTGTGATGGGACAATCACCCTGGATCATCCAGGTGGTTTATCTAATCATGAGGGCCTTGCCAAAGAAGAGGTCAGACTCAGAAAGAGATGGAGTCAGGCAAGAAGAAATTGGAGTGATAGTGGGTTTTTGTTTGTTTGTACTGGGGTTGAAACCAGGGCCTTGAGCTCTAGCTCAGCTTTTTCTTTCTTTTTTTTGGGGGGGGGAGAGGGTGTCCGGTAGTGGGCCTGAACTCTGGGCCTGGGCGCTGTCCTTCAGCTCAAGGCTAGGGCTCTACCACTTGAGCCACAGCGCCACTTCCGGCTTTTTCCTTTTTGCTTATGTGGTGCTGAGGAATCGAACCCAGGGCCTCAAGCATGCAAGGCAAGCGCTCTACCACTGAGCCACCTTCCCAGCCCTAACTCAGCTTTTTCAATCCCAGGTGGTGCTCTACTCTGGAGCTGCATCTGCACTCGGGCTTTGTTTACTGGTTAATTGGAACTGAGAGTCTCTCAAGTGGCCTCCCAGGCGGGGAACTGGGACTTGAGGTGTGAGCCACCAGTGCCTGGCTTGGACCAATGTACTCTGAAGATAAGAGACTTCAAGTCAGAAAAGAGAGATGTGCGCAATCTCTAGATACTGGGGAAGTCAAAGAAATGGACTTTTCTAAAAGGTACACTGCCCTGTTAAAGACCTGATTTCAGGACTTATTTTAGAGTCTTGACTGCCAGCCTATAGGCAAATATATCCGCCCTGACTTTAGCCAGGAGGTGGTAGCTATTTGTGACACAACAATAGTAAACTAGTGAACGATAGTAAGCTACCAGGGAATGTGCGTGCGTCACATGGAAAGTGATAGGACTTGTGAAGTTAGGGCCGCCCTGTTTATTGTCATGTACTAACTCTGACGTCTCCAGAATCCAGCTTCTACCGGATTGGCTTCGGGGCTCGTTCACAAACCAGAATCATTGTCTCTTTGACCCACACGTGGACACCATCAAGCATGGACTGAGCGCTGAGCCCTGCTTGCCTGGCTAGCCCAAGCGTGGAGGAAGGCGGCTGGAGAAGCGCAGGTGAAATTCCTGCAGCAGCCCGGTGTGGCCAGGTGTCAGCGCTCCATCCTGCCCATGGCCAGGTGTCAGCGCTCCGTCCTGCCTGTGCCCATCCCCCCCCAGGAGTTTTCATTCTCTTTCTTGGAAAATCTAACTAAGGCAATGCTTTGATGCGCTCAAGCTTGTCCAAAGAGTAATCAGAGGAAGGGTTTGGCCAGTTTGGGTTCGGAGTTGGGGCTTTTAGAGAATAATCGGTTCAATAAGCTTGTTAGGGGGGAGTTCCAGGACGGACTAGATTCTGGTGGCGCTACAGGAAGAGCAGAGAGAGCAGACAGACATGCCTGTCTGTACACCCCCCTGCACCACCCCAGGACAGCGCTGGTAAAGCTATCACACGAGATGCAGGCCTTCCAGACCTGTAAGCTTCACCAAGTACATAGCCTTGGGTATTTCATTATAGTAAAGAAAAGGAGGCTGATAGAGCAGACAAACCTCGGACGTTCCTTTGGACAACCAGGTCCGCCATAGGGTTTGGGGGTAAAATTCTGTGTGTGGACGCGCGCTACATGATCGATGTTGATATAAAGAAAGATATGACAGCGTGGGGGGGGTGGAGTCAAAAGCACAAAGTCACCCTTCCATAAGGTTATCCAAAGGCGAGCTGCATCCCAAATGAAATCGCTGAGCTAGAAGAATACTTCCACTGCATTACTGTCTACACATTGGGGCTTTCATACACGAATTTGGTAGTGTTCTGTAGCCGGAGCCCGCAGTTGGCATGCTGGGGGCTAATTACAATGCCTTGTTCTCCGTGGGACCCTCCCCGCCAACAAGGCCAAGTGAAACTCTGCAGTTTTCCACACAGGCCCATTGTGTGTCCACCTCCGGGCGCTGTACATTGTTCCTTTGAATGGTTGGCCCCCACTGCCCCGCCCCCACGCTGGCCATCCGCAGGGTGGGCTCCTCTGCCGGGCCGGATGTCCCCAGCCAGAGCCACCTTCAGCTTCCTGGCCCACTACCCGCCTGTCTCCGCTGGTCCTTGACCACATCCACTGTGTCCCTCCTCCAGGCTCTGCCCTTCCTCCAGGGTTCCTCGCATGGCAAATGCCACAAGCACATCAGCCTCACTTAAAAAGGAAACCTCAAGAGGCCTCGAGCCGGCTCTGCTGGCGTGCCCCGTGTCCCTCCGTTCCCCAGGCCAGCCTAGCACCGTGGCTGAAGGACACGCGTAGCTCTGGGAGATGGCGGTGTTGGCAGCGTGGGGTCCTGTGCAGGTTTATGGAATTGGCTCCCTGTGTGTTCCTGCCTTCTGCTGGTGCCTGCGGTCTTGGTGTTCCTGAGTTTATGGAAGCATGACCCCGCTTGCCCCTTCTTCACACGTGCTCTCCCTGTCTGCCTGTTTGCCTCCAAATTCCCTTGGTTGTAAGAACGCCAAGTCAAGAGTACCTTCCGGAGATGAGCAGCAGCCCTCGGGTCCACTTACCTGATGCCCGCTGCAACAACCCTACTTCTCAGCACAAGGCCCCATTCCTAGGGGAGGGGCATCTTGAGACTTCAGTGTATTAATCTGTCAGGGGGCAAAGAAGGTGGCCAGGCCCCGATGCTGAGTGCCAGACCGCCGTTTCCACCAAAGCGGTCCAAGTCCTCCCAGACCCAGTACTGACAAATGAGGTGCAGACCAACTGCTGCTGTGAGGGCCTCCTGGAAAACATCGGGCCATTTTTCATCCTCTCCCCTCCTCATTCCTGAGCACGGGTGCCATTTTTGTGATGACTTTTAGAAATCATCTTTAAAATGGAAGGGAAGCGAGGCACGGTGGCTCATGGCTGTAATCCCAGCAACCCTTGAGGCAGAGATGGACAGGTTGGCAGTTTGAAGCTCGTCTGGGCAGCAACAAAACAACAAAAAGCCAAGTGTGGTGATGCGTGCCTGTCATGTCATCTCAGCCATGAGAGGCGCCACTGGGAAGGCTGAGGTCCCAGGCTGACATGGCACAGAAGGGAGCCTCTGCTACATACGTGCTACATAATCCCCAAGGGCAGAGGCATGGCCTAACGGTCAGAGCATTCGCCTAGTAAGTATAGAACCTGCCCTAGTACTACTGCCATAACTAACGAAATAAATAAACAATAGCATAAAATAAAATGGAGATAGAAGTCGGAAGGAATCCAGGTCTGCCAGTACTGTTTCAAGTCACTCCTGGACTGGCTCCTTTTCGCCTGAGAAAGATAAACTTCTCTCATTCTAAGTCAGTGGTCCTCGACCAGGAGCAGCTCCCCCAGCTGCTGGCCAGGAGCCACGTGTGGGGAGGCCTTGGGCTGCCAGGACCAGGGCGGGCTCCTCCACACACAGGGGAGCCGACAGCAGAGCGGGACCCAGGGCCAGCGGGGCTGGGTCTGAGGGGCCCTGGCTGGTGCCGCTGTTGACAGGTTTTGACCATGAGCTCCAATCTGATGGGCAGAACGGAGTTCAAACGAGAAGCCACCCGGAGCTGGACCGCATTTCCCCCCCACTTCCCTCAGATACCAGCACCTTCCTTCCATGTCTCTTTGCAGGCTCATTCTAGACTTTCATCTCTACTGACCAGAACTCTTTCCTTGGCTCTTTGTGAAATGCAAATATAATGTGTTTTCATCTCCCAAATTCACGTGTCCCATTCAAGTGACCAGTAGAACCTAATGTTCGGAATCCAGATTCCCAATTTCTGGGATGAAGTATTTGATCGTGTTGTCTTGAGTCAGGTTCCAAATCAACTTTTCAAGTAGCTACTGCTGGTTCTGGTGCCTCTGGTGAAGAGAATGGTAGCAGAGGCTAAGAGAAGAAAATTTCCAAAACATAGGCCCCTGTCGGGAAAAAGTCCCACACCCGCTCCGTCAAAGGGGACCTGCGTTCTCAGTGCGCATCCTGCTCACACGTGCCTAGTGAACACACACAGGGTGGATGAGAGGACAGGGCTGTGAGAATGTTCTGGAAGGTCATCACATGACCTGCCTAGCAGTCCTGGGGCCTGGGATGGTCAGGACAGAGCCTTTCTCCATCCCCTACACCACTTTCTCAGTGGGGTCCCCTCCTCCCTCACTTCCTTGGGCATAAGTTCACTGAGCACCTTCTCAGGAGTTTCTAGAATACTTTGACTTTCTGAGTTTCCTACTCTCGGCTGATGCCCAGGCACTGTGTGTGTTTTCAGAGTAACGAGGCAGTTGCTTTAAAGCTTGTTACAAGAGATGTATCAGAACTCGAGTAAGAAGTCTATATTGAATTGTTCTTTAATAGACAACAACTACAGTTTACAGGTCAGTGTATCAGATGCTTTCTGGCCTTTTGGACACTATGGGCTCTTTGTAATCCACCCCCCCTCCCCACGGGTCCCCCCCCCCTCCGTCTGGGGAGAGAGCTCTGGCCTGTGAGGCGTCCCCCTGCCCCAGGTCTGTTTATCTGGCGATGAGAACCCTGTTCATTAGCTGACTGGTAGTTGATAGACTGGCCTTTTCGGCAGAGAATGCTTGCCTTCCCACCCTGGAGCACGGCTTGTGTGTTACCAGGGACCAGAGTCCTTCATTGACTCTGCTGGGGAGGGGGTGGGAGGAACATTAGCTGAGGGGCCTTTCCCAGGACCTATCCGATCTTGCTAATAATCCCCACAGTATCTGATACCTACACAGGTCAGATACTATGACACACCTTTAGAGGGACTGTCAAGAGTGGCCACCCGCAGGCTCCTCCCCAGTCTCACCCCTGAGCCCCCGGGACCCACCCTCCTCCAGGTTCTCAGCCCTTCAGGGGGCCCAATGTGCTGAGAGCCTGTGAGCAGGCTGGAGTCAGCCACTCTGCTTTCTCTAGAGAATGCTTGCATGGAGGCAAGGTTTCCAAACATCAGATACCTTAGGATTGATCCTATTTAGTGCGGTGCTATGGCCCGGCCTTGCAAAGGTGAATGAAGACTCTGTTTATAAATAAACAAATTTGTGGTTCACCTGTTTCCCTTTGCTTTTCTATTCCGTCATGAGTATTTGGAAGAGAGGCACCCTGACATGCAGAACCGCATTCACACAAGTTTGGCAAACAGGAATTCCTGCCCCTTGCTGAGCTCCTACAACCCCTGGCTGGGGCAGTGCTGACCTCAGGGCTCAGCAGAGGCTCCTGTGGGGTGGGGGAGGCTCAGGATGTGAAAAGAGCTAATGATGTAATCTCTGTCCTGTGGTTGGAATGGCCAGGGGAAAATACAAAAGGAACCAAAACTTTCTGTGAGTTTAGTAGCAATAGGCTCAGTAGTAAAGGCTGAAACACGACAGAATGAGCACAGCCCAAAGACGCAGCTTGCATCATGACCTAGGAATGTGAAATATTAGCAATTCGATATGATGACTAAGGGAATGTGTTCAGAGTTAAAAAAAAAAATTGTTAGCTGGGTACCAGTGGCTCGTGCCTACAATCCTAGCTAGTCAGGAGGCTGAGCTCCGAGGATAAGAGTTCAAAACCAGCCAGGTAAGAAAAAAATCATGAGACAACTATCTCCAATTAACCACCCAAAGAGGCAGAAGCTGAGCTGTGGCTCAAGTGGTAGAACACCAGCCTTGAACGAAAAAGGGTAAGGGAAAGCACCCGGGACTTGAGTTCAAGCCCCAGTACCAACACACAAAAAACAGTTACAGAGTTTAAATAAAGGCTTAGAAAAAAATTTAAACAACAACTCATCTATTTTTCTTTAAGTCTGTCTCAGACTATAGGGCATGGAACTCATACTAATGGAGCAGTCTTATCTGCTTATTCCTAGGAATGCTTTGTTCAGCTATTATGAGGCGTGATTAAGCAAAATCGTCTCCTTTCACATATAGAAACCAAAAAAGCTATAAGGAAAAAAGAATGAAATCCCAGATGTCAGCTGGGATTTTCTTCCGCCTGTCAGCACTAAGCAGGGAGAGGTCGCTTTTGAGGAAGTGTCTTGGGAGATGTTTTGTGTTCCGAAAATCATGATAAAGAAAATGCTGTGCTTTCTTTAGCTGGTGCTATTCAAGGCTGGACAGGAGGAAAATCAGACCTGCGCTCTGTGGATTTCCTCTGTGGTCTGCAGCATAGCTCTGGCTGGCAGAAACCATGTGTCAGGAAAGCTGTCTCCTTCTTTGCAGTGACAAAAGGGATCCCACAGCCCCCCGGAGCGTGGCCCCCCAATGTGTGAGGGGTGAAGAAAGGAACACAGCCAGCTATATTCATTTCCTTTTTTTTTTTTTTAATTTTCCAGAAGCCAGCTTTCATTTCCCCAAAGAACAAGCAGGGCTTCACGGGAACGCCCAGCCTGGCTGACCAGCTCCTGTTAGGAGTTGGGGACAAAACTCTGAGATCTGGGCCAAAATACTGAAACGGAAAATGCTCGCAACCCTTACAACCTGGTGCTGTTCTGTCTCATGGCCCACACTCCAAAACCATGGCGAGCAGCTGGTTGGAGGGCAGGTGGGCGCAGCGCTGGGGCAGGCGTGTGCACGCTCCCGCGTACGCTCCGCGCATAGGCCTCGCGTCTGCGTGTGCCTGTGTGTTTTGTGCTTTGTAAACTAGAATAAAGGTGGAGGAGGGCACTTGGTCGCACTTTGGCTGGACATGCAGCTTTTTTTCCTGCCTGCTTGGCTATAAATGTCCAGAGGAAGTGAGTCCACACTGGCTGATGACCTCATTTCCGCTGCTTCTCCAGCAGGCCGCCAGCCTTCAGGGCTGCTGGGCAAGGCCGGTGCCTCCGCAGGGTTGTAGCCCCAGCCCACACCGCCCTGCCCGGCCCCTCCTCCTGCCTATCTGGGCTGTGCTTTACAGTGTCATTCTTTACACAAGAGCTGACGCCATGGCAGCCCAAACATGAGAAAGTCGGGCTGGGCCCCAGCTGCAGGGTGGGGTCATTAGCCACACAGAGACCCGCCTGGGACAGATTTCTCATGATCTTGCCACAGGAATTAGTCACCAACAGAATCGGCACAGCATCTATTATTGATGACGTTTACCAAATCAGAGATAAATCAAGTGCTGTGTCTGAAACCAGTGACAACCACAAAGAACTTTCATGAAATCAATAGATGGGTTCAAAGCCGGTAAGTCAAGACACCCAGGGGTCCGTCAAAGCGATGTACCAAACTACACACGAGGCTCTCTGGGAAATAAATGGCGTCTGTGAGCACTCGGAAAAGTGGAAGCCACACGCTCTTCCTTCCTTGTCTAGCAGTAGACAGAGCCGTGCGGGGCACGTCTGGGCACACTTCTGTGTGCACAGGTGACAGGCGTGCACACGCAGGCTGCTGGGAAGAGAAACTCACCAGAATATGAAGTCCCATCCGCTCCATCGTCATCTCACTGAGTCCTTGGGATTGTCCTCATAGAACTGATGCGAAGGCGGTGTCCGGCAGGGGTGAGTGGCAGCTGGAGAGGATTGCAGAGCACAGCGTGTGCACGTGGACTGCGGCCCCTGGACTATCATGGGCAGGAGCCAAGGGAAGCTTCAGGCATCGCCCTGTGGCACAAGCCAGGCCCAGCCGTGGCACCCCCTGCAGCTCTCAGCACACACATGCATGCACACACACACTCCTCACATGCAAGGGTGGGCACACGCATATGAAAAGATGAATCTGTTGACATAGCTAAGGACACACTTGTATAAACGCATACACAAACATGGCCACCCAGTTATACGTGCTCCCAGAGACACACGCGGGTGCCGGGGCGTTGCCAGCAACTCTGCATGGAGACAGTAGCCGCTCTCTCCCCTTCTAAGTCCATCCAGCCCTGCTCTGAGATTGAAGACCCCCATGACTTTTTCACGTGAACAGTCAGAAAGAATTAGAGAACTTAGGAGAGGATCTGCTTGGTGGAGATAGGAAGGAAGAAAAGCATCCCGTGCTGAGATCAGCCTTTCTGGACATTAAAAAGAACTCACAGAGTAAGGCTGTCTGTGTTTCGCAAGAGCGATGTGTCCATAAAGAAAAGGAAGTGCGAAGACGATTGTTTTCCATCTTAGATTAGGAGAAGAGTAGCTCTTTGAAGTATAGGGTGGGTTTACCAAGCACATACTGTTCTGGAAGTTTAAAAGCTTTTCTGAAAGATCTACAGAACTCTCAGATCAAGAGAGGAGTGTGGTTGTTATAGTTTGTATTTGTGAGTCTCTCTTGACACAGTTGGATCAAATTGACTTGGCTGAGTCTCAGGCTGGTAGATTGCAGAATATAACAGCCTTGGAAAGTGTCTGGTTCTGAAGCTGTGGACACCCTTCTACCACAGCAGAAGAGACCTCAGTACCAAAGACGTCTCAGGCCATCTGGTCCACAAGTAAGTAAGATCTATGGTACTTTCATCCATAGAAAAATAGCCACTGATGGGACTGATAAAAACAAACCATTGCTAGCAGACATCACAGGACTCTTGTCCTAACGAGCACTTAAATAAATAATAAGATTACTTATACTCTCTCTTCTTATTAAAAATAATTTTGGAGGGAATAATCTTGGGTGTATGGAATCGTTGTCAACATGCTGCAACATCTCTTGTCACACGCTCCCTTAGTCTCTGCTCCATGTAAATCTCTCAGTCCATCCTTGCTTCTGATGACCCTGAAAGTTTTGAGGGTAGCTCTTTCATCAAATGCTCTTCACCTGGTTTGCTTTCCTCTGCTCTTCTTGTGAACAGCTGCAGCTCGTGGGTGTGGCGAGGAAGACCGCAGAGGTAGGAGACTAGCCCCATCCGATCACCTCCAGGGCACATGCCGCTTTCTGGCTTGACTTATCACCGATGACATTCACCGTGCTCACTGAGGTTCTGCCGCCAGCCTTGTCCAGCAGAGAGGGACTTTTGCCCCCTCCCTGCTCTTTCCTCAGGCAGAGAAGCCTCAAGTCCAGCCATCCTCAAGGGGGTGTACGGAGGGAGGTGAAATTTCTCTCCATGCCTTGGGTGAAAGGTTGTGTAAGTGACTGGGAATTCCTCTAGGGACTGTGTCTCTTCTCTCCCAAGAACTTAGTCATTCCTTGGTGTCAGTTCACACGTACCGTTCAGTATTGTGTCGTTTACTGTTTTGACCACACCGTTGGACAGCCATGTGCATTGGGAGCTCTTCCAGCTTGGCTCTTGAGCCCTGTGATTCGCCCTCGGCCTCCGGTACCGAGCCTCTTCCTCGCATTTTGCTACCACAGGCTGCTGCAGGTTCTTGTGCCGTTTCTCTGACCCAGCCCTCGATGGGGCCCTGGTTCCTCTCACTGGAGACAGAAGCGGAGGTGCAGGCCCAGGAGGGCTTGGCAGTGCTAGGCTGCCACTGTTCTAGAGAGGCTGCAGGAGCCTGCACACACCCCGCCGTATGTGTTCAATTCCAAGATATCACCACATCTAGACAAGGCATGAGCTCCTACAGCGTCTCTGACTCTGACCCAGTGGCCTTTCCGCTTACGTACCTGTGACTTCTCTCTCTGATGGAGGGAAGGCTGGTGCCCGTGTCTGCATGCTTTCACTTAGCTGCTTAGCTCCAGCACACACGGATAGCTGCTTCAGATCGTGAGTCTATCACCTTACCCAACACTTTTTTCTATGTATATGGCATACAAAATATTCATATAAAAATGTATGCCTAATAAAACTTGGGGTAACATAAAGGTACTTGAAAGAATCAATATTCAGAAAGACTCTAGTAATTGAATCCAGATAGAAGAATGGATTGACATGATACACAGAGCTCAAAGAGAAATAAAGGACATAAGGAGAGAACAGAGGTGGAGGAGTTGGCTGACCACAAGCACGGGGTATGATGGTGTTGCTAAACAAAACCAATGGATGGAAATAGACTCTGTCAGTAAAGGTAAGAAAATGCACCATGGGCCCATGTAAACGCCAGACACATGGCTACAGATGCAAACATTTATATCTACCCTTCCAAAATGAGTATAGGGAGAGGGAGAAGGACCATGCTGGAGGGACAGGTCATGCTCCTAAAATACTAGCAGGGATTATGTGTACCCTAGGACGCTCCAGGGGACAGAACTAAGACCAGGAGTCTGACGATCATTCCCAAACCAAAGGGGCTGGACAGAAGAGGACATGACCATCCCATCCACTCCTGCTTCAGCGTTCTCCCTTTCAGGACAATGAAGAGCCTCCAGAGTGGAGGGCAACACTAGAAGTCATATCTTAGAACAGCTACAAGAATAAACTGGAAAAGACAATTGGCTCATCCAGGCCAAAACTTGAGTGAACAATGAAACGAGCAAACAAAAATGAAGGAGGGTCAGGGGCAGGAAGAGACAGGCTGGGGAGACCGCCGAGGGTAAAGACCCTCGTCCTGCCCAGCCCGGCAGTCTATGGCCTTGCAGAACAAGTCCATTGAAGGGCCCCCAGCAGAGCAGCACAAAACACTGTGAGGACAGAGAAAGTTTGGTGAGGAGGAAATAAAACACAATCCCTATCAGGAGAGGGTTTCACGCGGAGTTGGTCAGGCCACATTGCGCTGTGGCTGCCAGTGACTGCCCTGCAGCCAGAATGAACCCAGGGCCTGGATTGCGCAGAGCGCAGAATGCGGCTAGTCAGGAGGAGCAGGCAGCATCCCACAGGGGGGAGTCAGGAGGGAGTGGTGGCCACCAGCCATACCCCTGCACTTCTAGGAGACTGAGGTCTAGAGGATGGCTGTTCGAAGCCAGGTTGGGTAGAAAAGTCCATGAGACTCTGATTCCAATTCACTAGCAAAGAAGCAGTTGAGGCTTGCCTCAAGTGGTAGAGAGCTGGCTACGAGCAAGTACGTCGAGGAAGCGTAAAGCCCAGAGTTCAAACTCAATACTACCAAAATGTCTGATCATCATTACAGTCAACACCCCAGGGATCAAGCTTCAGGTGCCAGACTGCACACGTGTGTGTCTGCTTCAAGGTGGCAGTGCTGGCTGCTTTTCTTCTTGTACTTACGTCAATAGCTGAAGCAAAGATAATGTCAAAGAAGCCAGGGGTCCAGGAGCTTAATCATGACTGGACAGATTCCCATACCCCTGTCTGAGCCTCAGTTTCCTCCATCCACAAAGACAAAAGCTTGGAGTAGGAGCTTTCTACGGGCTTATTGAGCTCCAAGTAGTTTAAGAGTCTGTTATTTACAGGCAAGAAGCTTAAGTACCCCTTTCTTACAATGTAATTGATCGTTTTTCCCAAGCCAGGTGCAGTTTCTTTGACATCTTTGTTAGCAGAAGGAAAGCAAATGGAAACACACAAGACAGCATTGCGTCTGACTCTACCAGGGGCATCGTTCACGTAGTGGTGCAAGGGAGAAAACAGGGACGGAGTCAAAGCTTACAAATAAAGCAGCCCAAAGAGCCAACCTGCATCACCACAGACCTTCCCAATGTGTGCCCCAAGAGGCCCCAGCGTGCTCGCTCGAGGTGAGACCAGCCATGATGTCACCGGGTTTAGAAAGGAACTCGGTGCACAAAGGCCAGTGCTATTTTGGTTTGCACATGGGAAGACATCCTGCCATGGGATATTAGATTCTGTGTGGGCGCCTCCGAGTACAGAGGCAAGACGGCTCCTGAGGGACAGGGAGGAAGTCAGAAAGCCGGAGTGAGCCCAGGATCGCCACCCTTGCTCAGTAAACGCTGGCTGAAGAGAGAAATTAAAACTAGTGGCAGAAGGGAGGGACGGGCCAATGAGGAAAGGCTTGATTTACAGCGTAATAAATATATATCCATAGAGATACTAACCCAAGTTCATAAATAGGTGTCATTTGTGAAGATATGTAATACCAGGTTCACACACAGGTGTCATTTGTGAAGGTGTATAATGCCAAAACTGGACCAAGATTCTAAGCAGAGAAATTCAGATAAAAAGAAAGTAAGCCAAGCACTAGTGACTCACCCCTGTAATCCTAGCTACTTAGAAGAGAGCTGAAGATGGAGATTCTAAGCCAGTGGGGGAAGGGGGAGAGGAAACAAGTCTAGAAGACTCTTCTCTCCAATTAACTAGCAAAAATCAGAAGAGAAAGTGTGATTCAAGTGGTAGAGCACCAGCCTTGCTCAGAAAAAAGGCTAACTGAGAGTGTGAGGCCAGAGTTCAAGCCCTAGTACTGGCCAAAAAATTGGAGGAACAAAATAAAGCTATACAAAGTGAGCTGGTTAGCGGGAAGCATGCTCAGGGTGCCACGAGCACCACAAAACCACGTAGGAAATCCCCACTTCCGCGTGGTGAGGAGAGATCCAGCCTGCTGGCGCTGCGGCTGCCCAGCGGCCCCCTTCCCCAGTTCCTCTTGTCCTTCCCTCCAGCCTGGAGTCGGAAGAGGGGAGGTGCCCGGGCCGTCCGCAGGGCTCCCACCTGCCCCATACCTGCGGCAGACAGCGCTTTCAGAACCTAAGGAAAGGCTCAGGTTTATAAAGCTGGCCTGAGCTTCAACTGGGGGCCTTGGGCTCTCCCTTGGTTTTCTGGCTCCATCGCTTGAGCCCAGCTCCGTTTCTGGCTTTTTGCTGAGTCTCTCTGGTTTTTCTGCCCAGGATGGCTTCAAATCGCAATCTTCAGACCCCAGCCTCCTGAGTAGCTAGGATTACGGGGTGACTTTTCACCTCTCAGATGAATTGCTTAGCCAAGAGAGGGGAAGAGGAGAAAGAGGAGAGGCCTCCCACCCCCACTGGTGCCTCTGTTTCCCCTATGTGGGTGGGGCCCCCGGGTTCTTGTCTGGATTCCAGTTTGACAGGGTGGGGAAAGCCTTTCTTACAAGCTTGCTGCTGGGCTTCTTTGTACAGCCGGCAGGTGAGGCCTGGGGGGGGGGGCAGACGGAGCCTGGTGTCTCCGCACACTCACCGCACACTCACCGCACACTCACCGCACACTCACCGCACCACAGAGCTTCACGTGCGCCGGGATGGTGAGGCACCTGTGCCTGTGCCCCAGGACCTTGTGGCCTGCTGCAGTCCGAGCACCGCACCTGCTGCCTCCTTTGCAGAAAGCCTCCTCCCTGGCTGTTCACGTCTATCGTGGCTTGTTGTCACCCTGGGCCCACTCCTTCCGAGGCCAGAGTCGACCCACCATCGCCAGACCAAGGCAAGTCAGCACCACCAGCTGCTCAGGAGCCCAGCTGGGACTGAAATCTCAGATCCTCCACTTTGGTCAGCTGTGGGGACTCAAGGGTGACTCGCTTCCCTGAGGCTCAGTCTCCTCTCCCGGCCTGGAGACCAGGACTCAGCCCGGCCCCCGGGCTCCAGGGACACCAGCGCTGCTAAGAACCCTCCTGCTGAACAGAAGCCACCCGCCCGCTGCCGCCTTCCGAAGCTCTGGCTCAGGAGATGCCAGATCTGCGGCGCGATGGAGCTCACCTGATCAGCCCGGCATCGATGAACAGGTCATAGAATTGCCAGTCTGTAAATTTTGTTTCATTTTTCTCCCCCACCCTTTTTGTTTTTGGAGATACTGAGATTTAAATTCAGGGCCTCTCATTTGCAAATGCTCCATCAGTTGAGCCATATCCTAGTCCCTTTTTGTTATCATCATTAATTATTATTATGAATTATTGGATACGAGCCTCATGTCTAGGGCTGGTCTGCCCACCTACAACCTCAGTACCTAGATTACAGATATGTCTCTCTCTCTCTCTCTATATATATATATATATTACAGGTATTGAAACATATTGATATATTAATATATATGCTATGTATATGTGATATATTTGTAATATAGTCCCTCAGGTCAGCTATGCCCACTTTGTTGTTGAGATTGGCTCTTGGTAACTTTTTACCCCAGCTGCCCCTTGGACCCCAGTCATCCCAATCTCCATCTCCGGAGTAGCAGGGCTTCTAGTTGTGTATTACCACACCTTGCAATAGTCCTGAGCTTCTACAGAACATGACTTTCCTCTTTCAACTTCCTTCAACTTCACTTCAGTACTTAGTCTACCTAAGAAGCTCAAGAAGGGCTGGGAAGGTGGCCTAGTAGAATGCCCACTAGCATGCAAGAAGCCCTGGGTTTGATTCCTCAGTACCACATACACAGAAAAAACCCAAAGTGGTGCTGTGGTTCAAGTGGTTGAGTGCTAGCCTTGAGCAAAAAAGCAGCTCAGGAACAGTGCTCTGAGTTCAAGCCTCAGGACTGGCAAAAAAAAAAAAAAAAAGAGTTCAAGAAGAGAGAACAAGATGATCAAAACTTCCCAACCTGGGTAGGGAGCTGATGGCTCACACCTGTAATCCTATCTACTCAGTAGTCTAAGATCTGAGGATCAAAGTTCAAAGTCAGCCCAGGAAGACAAATCCAAGAAACTATTTCCAATTAGCCAGCAAAAAGCTGAAAGTGGAGGCGGGACTCAAGACATAGAGTACTAGCCTCAAGCACAAAAGCTAAGCAAGAACATGGGGCCCTGAGTCCGAGCCCTACTTGGCACACACACACAGGAGCCTTCAGCTCCTGATTATAGGCACATTCAGAATCTTTGCATATTGCAATAGTGAGCTCAGGAGTGAGGCATGGGCAAGTGAAGCCCCTCAGTGATACTTCTACACTTTGGCCCCTCAAGCCTTCTAGGCGCTCTGGCTTAATAGACACTGCTTGGTACCACAGTCATATCTGACTTGCAGCCCTGTCTGTGACACTGTAAGACAGGAAGTTACCTACCCCCTCTGGGCCATCAGCTGCACAGCCTGCCTGCAAGGCTTTCAATAGGACTCCCTGTATCCCACACTGGCACAGTGAGCTCATCACACGCAGGTAAAGAATGAATGAATGAATGAATGATGAATGAATGAATGCCAGCCAAATCTCCCAAAACATGTCTTCCCTTGAAAGCTTTGAAAGAACAATCAAAGGCAAAGTTCTGCCACCAAAAAAACTGGAGGCTTTGATTTACTGTCACTGAATAAGTCAAAAAAATCTTCGTAAGAGACACTTGAACCTTTTAAGTATCATCTTGTGATAATAATGACCTCTCATGCATATTTATGCACTTGGCTTTAAAATAACCACTTGAAAGACTAGGGTTTTTTTTTTCTGCCTCTGGGGAATGAAGCTATGTGAAGTGTAACAAAATATTGCAAGTTCAAAGGTCCAGATATGTAAAATACGCAATGTTGGAATTCCTGCCGCAGAAGGACGCACTTGGTGCGGGATAAGTGCAGGCGGTGTTGACACAGGCAGCCAGGTGGACACTAAGAAGGTCCTGGAAAGCCAGCAAAGCTCACCTCGCCCATGCCCAGCATTTGTTCTGCGAGTGTCACCTGCCTTCCTGAAGGGTGTGTCATTTACCTGTGCCAGGACAGGTACGGTTTGGAGACAGAGAAACTGTCAGTCAGGCACTTAGCAAGTAATTCACTAGAGGCCCCCAGCCTGGAGTTGCTTTGTAAAAGCCTTTTTTTTTGGTTATAATTTCTCAGTGTCATTCATTACCCCCTCTAAGTAAAATCATATGACCCCATTTCCTCTGTAAGTTAATTATTTTACTACTTTGTATGAGGAAAAACACTACTTTTATTGTTAATTAATATGATAAAATTAGGTTATACTATTCTGGACATGTGAAATTGAATATAGTACTTTCAAATACATGTATATATAAATATATATGTTTTAAGGTAGCTAAAAATAAATGCCTTACTCTCTTTTTTCTCTTTCCAGCCATGCATAAATTTCCTTCCTATGAAACTCCTTTCCTTCCTGCTGTTAAAAATGACATAATGTCATTTATTTTCCAATGGGAAGAAAAAATATTAATGAGACAGTAGGTTCGTATTTCAAATGCAGATATTTAATAGTCAAAGTAAAATGAAAAGCAAAAATACAGTAAAAGATACTGTGACTCGTGCATAGATTTCAGGACCAAATCATTGCACACATATGCGCACACAGACCCCCCCCCACACACACACAGAAAAGAATTCTTTCTTTTTCGATAAATTTCAGACACTTCCAGATTTTTTTTCTTGCCTTTGATCAAAGCAATGATAGAATAGGGAATTCAGAGATTTTTCTTCTTGACGACAAGCGGTGATCAGGTACACATCCCAGGGACAGCAGGAAGCATTGGTCAGACGGGGACACATGGAGACTTCTTGATCTCCTCAGGTCTCCTTACTCTAATGAAATTCCACCTGATACATCTACCCGAGCACACTGTTAATTACTTTTCTATTTGCTTAGTAGACCTACAAGTGGAAAGCAATCTAGGGCTAGGGAATTGTCTGACTCCCATGCTAAGTAGCTGGCACTCCTATCCTGTGAGGTTGCAGGCAGCCCAAGCTCAACTTTTATCTCATTGCTGTGTTAAAGTAGCACCCAGCCGTCCTGCGGGGACTGCCTCCCTTCTCTGCACAAGACTGGGTGTTCTGGAAGTCAATAAACAAATGTGACACCCTTCTCTGCTTGTTTCGCTCTAACTATGGGAGAAAAGATTCCTTTAGAACTTGGGGAGGGGAGGGGCATCTCTGAGACTAAGATCTAGGCCTTTTGAATCCAAGGTAAAATGTGACAGGCACTCATTACTTTTTTTTTAATCTATGCTGTGGTAGATAGTTTCTTGCTTTTTCACATAGCATTAAGGACCGATCGTTCTTCTTATCAATAATTTCCCTTATTAAAATATAAAAATCGGGCATGTCATTTGGAGGAAGTATTTGTCAACACATTATCTTTTCCCATGTACTGCTAGAAAAAATTTCCTTTTTTGTTTGTTTATTATTGCTATTACTATTACTACCTTTAAGTAGTTGTACAAAGGGTTTCAATTCAACATATCAGTTCATGAGCACATGCGTCTTATTTGTATATTTACTTAAAGTAATTGTACTAAGGGGTTTCAGCTCAAGTCAGGTTGAGTACAAAGCAACCAGTGTCACCTGGGTCCTCTCCCGTCCCTCCCCACCCCCCAACCCCACAGGTCCTCTCCCCGTCCCTCCCCACTCCCCATCCTCTCAGGCTCTCTGCTGCCAGTCTCACACTGGACACTGGCTATTGTGAGTTCCGGCCTACCCGTCTTCTCTCCATTTATCTGCCCTCTCCTTTACCCCACGGCTCTCCCCACAAAACGTGTCCCAGCTTCCTGGTTTTCGTTTTGCTAAGGAAGTGTGCAAAGGAATTGCACACCATTGGATCCCCTGCAGTGCTTACCACACAGAGGTCGTTAGCATGTGTGTCTGCATTGGACCCGGCCTATGCCTTCACAGATGTTTTAAAATGTGCAGAGCTCATTTTGAATGGATGACTGAAGGGGTGAGCTGGCGTCTGGCTAGTGGGGCTGCAGGCGGCTTTACTGCGCAGTTTTCATGAAGCGTGTGCCTCCGCATTAACACAGGCCTGACCTCCCTTCTCTCTGGGGTCACTGAGTGGTCAGCTCGAAGGACAACAAAGCGGAGATAAGGCTTAATCTGTGCAAACCTCCCAGGGGGCTGGAGAAGCAGCAGCAGGTGTGGTAGGGTGTCTGGCTAAAGGCAGTTATTTAAGGCAAAGAGGAAGGAGTGGGAATCTGATGACACTAGAAGATGGTTGGACTGGAATTCCTAGCACGTGGTCTCTTGCCCTTCATGACTGGGAATGGAGGCCCTCCTCTCTCCATTTTAGTTTCTTCTCTATTTTGCCCCGCTTATTTTTGTGACGTGAGGTCTTTTTTCCTTCCATAAATGCAAACAGCTAGGTGCCAGTGACTCATACCTGGAACGCTAGCTACTCAGGAGGCTGAGATCTGAAAATTGAGGTTTGAAGCCAGCCTGGGGAAGAAAACTCTGTAAGATCCTTGCCTTAAGATTCTTATCTCCAAATGAACCCTCCCAACCGTGGAAGTGGAGCTGTGAGTTGTGGTAGAGCTGTATCTGAAAAAGCAAAATGACAGCACCCTGGCCTGACAGGCACAAAACAACAAATGAACAAACGAGCCCAGCTTGGAAGGGGTACAGTGCAGAAGCTGAATGCTCGCAAGATAGCCTAGCCTGTCTGCTCTGTTGCCTTCTGATTAGACTTGTGTTCTTGCTCAAGTGACCAGGTCCACTGAGGGGCTCTTCTGTACAGAAGAGCCATGGGCATCCAGAGACCAGGCCAGATGGAAGACTGCAGCTCCGCAGGGATATGCCCCCCTGGCTGGCCTGGGTGCCACTGTCTGGTCCTCATCTGGCCCTGACCCAGAGCCTCAGAGTCCGTGGATTCACCCAGTCCCCTCCCCCACAGCCTTCCTCTCCTGAACCTTCCAGGGAAGGTCCTAAGGCGTGTCTTGCTGTCCTTAGAGCTCCAAGGACGGCTGGTAGGACCTGGTGGCGTCCCGCAACCCGTCACCCCAGAGAGGAAAGAAGCACCCAGGACAGTCGCCTCCTCGCAGCCACCGGCACCAGCCAGCTGGCCAAGCCGCCGCCGCCTTGCCTCCTCCAACGCAGGCTCTGCTCCCTGCTCCAGGGCCGGGACCTGCAACCGAAGCCACCAACGACAGGGGCAGATCCCTTCCTCTCTCTCAGACCCTCTTCCCAGGTGTTGATGATCCTCTCCTTACCCTGACCCCTGACCCTGGCCAGGGCAATAGCCTCCCTCTCAGGGCGTGGGGGGAGCTGTGCCCCCCACCCCTCCCGGCGGAGTCCATCATGAACCAGAGTCTATTAACCTAGTCTATTACACAATGCCGGAGCTGAAGAGGCTGAGATGATCAGCCATGGTTTTAAACAAGTTGGAGCACAGGGCTGTTCTTATAATGAAGTTTCGTGATGCGCAATCACGTCTCTGGCTGACCAGGCGCAATCGTTTTAAGTCTGAGGGACTGTAAAAGATGTGTAGGTTTTGTTTGGCTTGGTTTGTTTTAACGTAGACAAAACAGAGCCCCAAACCTGTGCTCACAGCCCACAGTGCCCAGTGTCCTCTGTGGGGGGGGGGGCTCCAGTCTTGCAAGGCCACTCAGGTGAGAAGAGCGCCGTGTGCCCCCCCTTCCTGCAACGTAAGCTATCCTCTTTGCAAAGAAGAGCCACCGTGGTCCTCTTCTATTAAGATCTGTTTGTCTCTTAAATTTGGTTCTGTGGCATAAAAAAAGGAGAGTTTATCTTCCTCCGCAGATGCAACAAACAGATGCTGGGGACCGGAGACCTTGCACATTCATAAAAGATAAGTTATAAAATCTATAAAACTGCTGCAAGAAATCAGAATTTCAGCAAATTTTAGGGTTTTTTGTTTGTTTGGTGGTTTTAGTTTTTGTTTTTTTCCTTCCAGGCTGCTCCTTCTGATCAGCCGCAGGGAGGGGAAGGCAGTCAGGCATAGAGCTCCATCTGTTATTACAGTAGAGAGTGAATGGGCTGGGGGGGCAGAGGAGACAGGGCTGGGGAGCTGCGATTTGACAGCGGTGATGGTGAGAGGGGCCTGCGCTAAGACCGAGCTGTCATCGTCAATTAGCATTTCACTTTTTGTGGAGGTCTTGAAGGCGATGGCTTCTTTGGGTTTTAATGTGGATCTTCAAAGTAATTTTGTAAGCTACTTAAGCGATGCTCCCTTTTACTAGTCTTCATAATTTGATTATACAAACCACCCTCCAATCCTCCGATATGCAAATCCAATATCAAAATGATGTCCCCCATATTTTGGTAGGATTTCATGCTGGTTGCTGTGACCAGAAGTGACACATCAGCAGCCTGTCAGTGGGACCTGGAAGGTGTTCATACGTATGTACTATTGTTAAAAAATAAAAATCCAGCACCCCAGAGGCAAGGCAGGACCTGGGGCTTGCTTTCAAAATGCCTTGTGTTCTAAGCCTGACACTAAGCTTGTAAACCAAACTCCGAGCCTCAGTTTCTCCTACCTGTGTGATGGAATCACAAGACTCACCTCACAGAAATGCAGCAAGAGTCAGTAGACTTTTATTATGGTATACTGCCCAGCTGCAGGCAAGTACTTTTGAGCTCCAAGGTCACAGCTGCAAGTTTGAACTGTTCCCCGGCAAAGCTGGGATCAGAGAAATGGGGTCCCCAGGAGCTTCTACTGGCCGCAGCTCAGCCCCTGTGTGCCCTGAACAGAACGACTTCGCCTTTCTGATCCAACAGCAGCGTGAGAGAGAATGTCTGAGCACCCAGCTCTAAGACCACATTCCCCCTACCAGCCGGATGAGCTTTTCTGGAAGGTAACACAGTGGTGTGATTCAGGTTGCCGACAGAGCCCTGGCTGGCCCCAGCACCCCAACCGGTCTAGATCTGGGCTTGGGGAAGGCCCAGTGGAATTTAGCAGCAAAGTTTAATTTTCAACTTTCATAACTTCATTCCTTTGAGTCTCGAGAGCTGTTTTGGCCTTTCAAGAGTTCCCAGTTAAACAAATCTTCTGAATCCCTTATCAGCTAATATCTTAGGATCTAGAGAGCCCTGTCCTGAGGGGTTAGCAGGTTTGTGGACTAGAAGAAGGGGAGAGAGGCCAGCCTACTATACCCAATGGTAAGTACTGTGAGTGTCTCTTCAGGCATGTGGGCCCACTAATTTATTTAGGTAGTACTCTTTCTCTGAGGTTCCAAAACATGTCACAAGTCCAGGAACGGATCTCCCCCACCTTCCCAAAGGGCAAATGCACACGACAGGTGCAGAGAGCCCAGGGAGCCGCGGAGTCCCGCTGGCCTCTCTCGAGGTTATAATCTGGGGTGCAACAGTCATACGGGGGAAGCTCTTCTCTCCTCAAGGCTGTTTCCGCAGCTGTAAGTTCAGGGCTTGAAAGGGATGCATTCCACGGCTCCTTGACCTTTGCATTGTATGATTGCGAGAGATGGCGGCTGGCCTCAGCTGGCTTGTCACCCAAGTCGAGAGACGGGCTTCACACATCACTTCAAATGTGGCTCTGGTCAGGACGCTACCTGGCCAGAGGAGCGGTGGCCTTAGCGTGGAGACAGCTGGGGACGGCTCTGGGTGAAATGCTGCTACTGCAAAATGCTTTGTCCGCTGCCAACCAGACAAAGAGGAGGAAAACATGGTGCCAACTGAAAGTCATTCCATGACAGGGTAGAATTCTGAGCCCTCACGGGAGCTGCAGGGTCCCAGGAGACGGAATTGGGGGACGGCCAAGCAGGCAGAACGTGTCCTTGTACACACTGCTGGGCCCCAGGCAGCTGTTCCCTAGGACTACTGATAGCACTCGTAACCACTGTGACTCCAGGGAAGCTGTTTAAAATAGCTCCCACTCTCTAAATCCCAGTTCCTCAAATAGGCACAGGGCTGGAGACATGGCTCAAGGGGTTGAGCATCTGCCAAGCAAGCTCAAAGCCCTGAGTTCAAATCATAATATCAACCCCTCTTACCCCCCCCCCGATTTTCCTGTATTTGAGTAGACATGATCTGTCAGGCCAGTATAAGGGCAGCTCTGCTGGCCTGAGCGGGGGCTTTGAGCCATTCGTGTTGGTGTGAGCTCAGCCGGCTCTGCCTCTTCTCTGCGTTGTTGGCCTGCATCATGCCCTGTGCCGAGGCCCTGGGGCACCAGCCAGTCCCATGTCCTGCGTTGAGCTGGAGCTGAGGCGTCTGAGGCAGCTTGAGTTAAATCTCCCAGTCCTGGGACTCCAACTGAGGTGGTGCTCAGAGAGTAAGTCAGGAGGTTAGCAGCATATTGAAGGTCTTTTGATCATTTTTAAGTATCACAACTTAGATTTGTAATATATGAAAGATTCATAGATTGGCCCAATTTTACATTTTTATTGATTGATGCTGAGAAGAATGTATTTCAGCAATAAGAGTCATACAGATCATAAAACAAAAGATGTGTGCTGTTGCTCGCACGGCTGCGATAGGAGACTGAACTTGCGGGCCCATTGATGTAGCTGTTGCTGAGAATGAAGCCCTGGAGGCCCCATGGGGCAGCCCAGCCTCAGGGGCTAGCCTGGGAGTCTCCTCTACCATCGAGCGTAGAAGAGGCCCTCGAGAGGACTCCGACGCCCAGTGCCAACCTCTGCTCCTGAGGCTGTTTCTTAGGTTCTAGTTCAATTGTCTGACCTGAGAGATGCGAACCCAGGTTCTGCTCAGTCACAAAGAACTCAAAGCCCCGAGTTCAAATATTTTGCTGACAAAAACTGTTTTGTACAACAAGGTGCTGGGCACCGTCTGAACTGTCCCAAGTCCTCCCCCAGCATGGTGATGTTCAGTGGAGATGTTGAGTGTGGAGACCTTAACCAGGACTTAACTGCCACATTCCCCTGGCAGAAACCCAGGTTCAGACCAAGGCAGCCTGCTGTGAAGGCCAGATTTGGAACAGATTCTGTGAACAGTTCTGCAAGTATATCTGGGACCCTGGGTGAAATCCTTCCAGAGGTCTCCAAGCCAAAAGCCATTGTTAGTAACACTGAGTAATGAGATGCCATTCACCCTCTCTCTCTCTTTTCCGTCATGAGGCTTGAACTCTGGGCCTGGGTGCTGTCCCTCAGCTCTTCAGCTCAAGGTGAGTGCTCTACTGCCTGAGCCACACCACCATGTCTAGTTTTCTAGTGGTTTATTGGAGATAAGAGTCTCACAGAGTTTCCTGCCCAGGCTGGTTTTGAACCTTGATCCTCAGATCTCAGCCTCCTGAGTAGCTAGGATTAAAGGCATAAGCCACCGGTGCCCAGCTCACCTTCTCTCTTTCAGGAACATACAGGGGTGTCTTCTGAGGCTGCCTGAAGAGTGGGAACATTGGTATGGTGGTGCCTATAATATCGCTACTCAGGAGGCTAAAGTAGGAGGATCTCAGAGCTAACCAGGGGTAAAATATTTTATCTGGAAAACAAATAAAAGCATAAAGAGCTGTGAGTATCACTCAAGTGATAGAGAGTCTGTAAGTCCAAATTCCAGTTCTACAAAGATTGAAAGAGAAAGGGAGGGAGGAAGGGAGGAAGCGAGGGAGGGAGGGAGAGAAGGAAGGGAGGGAGGGAGGGAGGAGAGTAACAAGTACTACAATGGAACAGGAAAAAGCACAATTCACACTCTCCACTGGTAGTATTCGTCCTCTCCCCATTCTTTGCTGCTGAGGTTTGCTGGGTGGTGGCTCCCAAAAGATTCTGTCTCTTAACCTCTGGAACCTATGCATGGGCCCTTATCTGGAAAAGTGTCCTTGCAACAGTCCCTCATTTAAGCGTCTTGAGGTGAGCTCATCTGGGATTTCCCAGATGGATCTCCAATCCCACGGCCAGGATCCTTCAAAGACTTTCCGAGAGGATAGACGGCCAGAAAAAGATGTCATCTGCCCGGGTGCAGGGGCTGGAGCCATGTTCCCACCTCCCTGATGAGACCCATGCAGGAATGGGGTCTCCTCAGCGCCCACAGGGAGCAGAGCTCGGTGGAAGCTTTGGTTTTGAATTCCTGCCTTTCTGAACTGGACGAGGCTCCGGGTCAGCCGTAAACCACCAAGGTTTGGTCATTCATCACAGCTGGTGTCAGGGACTCCTATATGCTGGCCGCTGCTTCCAGGGAATGCCCACCACGTCTGCCCTGTCCCCTACTCCCCACCATTGCTGGGGGGAGGGCACAGTGTCCCCGCCTCTCCGGAGCCCTTCTCTGTGGCACCTTCTTCTGAGAGGAGCTCGCTTCCTCTTTGGCCCCTGCACCCATGATCAGGTACCCATAGCTCCCCCAGCCTCCACAGACATTAAAAGCTTGATTTTGTTTTGGGAAAGACTATCATGGGCCCCCGTGAGCTTAAGCAAAAACAAAAGGTGTTTATTCTGCAGATAAAAAGATCTCAGGCGGGAGGACAGTCAGGCCCACCGGCGTGGCCCACCGGGCAGAGCGAGGGGAAGCCGCCCAGGCAGCCACTCAGCGGCTTATCTCGCTATCTGCTCTGGTCACTTTTCCAGCTCTTTCTCTCTCCCTCCTCCCCCCCCCCCCACCAGCTGCCTTTGTCTCTGTCAACTGACTCCCAATGGCCACCCACACGTGTCAGTTCTAACTTTCTGGTTACATATCGTTCATGTTAAGCAAGCAGGCCTGAGCACTCTTTTAATGCCCAATTTGAAAAAAAACAAAAAGAATTTTGGGTGCTGGTCCTGGGGCTTGAATTAAGAGCCTGGGTATTGTCCCTGAAATTCTTTTTTCTCAAGGATAATACTCTGCCACTTGAGCCACAGCACCATTTCTGACTTCTTTTCTTTTTTTTTTCCTGAGAGTTTATTGAAGGTGAAAGTCTCATGGACTTTCTTGCCCAGGCTGGCTTGGAACAGCAATCCTCAGATCTCAGCCTCCCTGAGTAGCTAGGATTTTAAAGGTGAGCCACCAGCTCCTAGCACAATTATAAATTCTTGGAGAGACCCTAAGGAGGGAAGGCCTGGAGGAGACCAAGAGGGCAGGGCTGTACAGGGCACGTGTACAGCCAGGGGAGGAGTCTGTTAGATGTCACAGTGGCCCAAGAGGAGGTCACGTTCCAGCAGAAAGGAAGTGCAGCCTTTCCAAGAAGAGGACCACAGGAAGGCCTCTCTGCCTGCGTGCAAGCTCTGCACACAGGGTACTGCGGGCTCGGCCCAGAGTGCCTTACACAGAGGGAGAAGCCTTGGGAGCCCAATGCTGCTGGGAGGTCCTTTGGTCATGGGGCAGAGGGGAGGTCCCAGAAGGAGCTGTGGAAAGCAGCGCTCTCTCTCTCCCTCTCTCTCTCTCTTTCTTTCCCCTCGTTGGGATGTGACCTTGTCCTCCACAACCACTAGGCCATCTACTATTATCTGCTCTCTTTCATGAACTCTCACAAAGGCTGGGTATATGGACATTGCAAGGCTCTGAGTTCAAAACCTTACTATCAGCCAAGTGCCAGCGGCTCACACCTATAATCCTAGCTACTCAGGAGGCTGAGAGCAGAGGATTTCAGTTCAATGCCAGCCCAGACAGGAAAGTCCATGAGGCTCTTATTTCCAATTAACCACCAGAAAACTGGAAGTGGCGCTGTGGCTCAGGTGGTTGAGCACTAGCCTTGAGCTGAAGAGCTCAGGGACAGCCCCCAGGCCCAGAGTTCAAGCGCATGACTGAAAAAAAAGAAAAGCAACCTTACTACTACCACCACCACTACCACCACCATCTAAGAAAAAAAGAGAGGGGGAGGGAAGAAGAGAAAGAGATGGAAGGAAGGAAGGAGGAAGGAGAGAAGGAAGGAAGGAAGGACAAATTCTAATGAAAAAGCAACAAGCAAATAGAGGCACCAAAATGGGCTAAAGACAGCTATTTTCCCTGGCGGGTGCCCTGGCAGACATTTTGCTAGAAAAACTGAACCTCGACTGGCCTGGATTGGCTCTCACTCGGTGCCATTCTTTGTCTTCCAGCCTCTGGATTGGCTCTCACTCGGTGCCACTCTTTGTCTTCCAGCCTCTGGATTGGCTCTCACTCGGTGCCACTCTTTGTCTTCCAGCCTCTTCCTGTGACACGCGGCATGCGGGCACTGTGTAAGAGAAGCAGCCATTGGCTGTGGAGTCTCTCTCCGTCCCTGCGTGCTGCCAGCATCCCCACATCCTCTTTCCGTCAGGCCCCACGAAAGTGTGTTTGTTCATCAGCCCTGTCCTCTGCCCTCCACCCTACTTCGTCCATTCAAGAGGCACAGATTGGGAGTTGCTGCTGGGGCTGAGACCCCTATAACCTCCCACCCCAGCAGGTCAGCTTTTCAGAGACCAACTCAAGGTGAACATCTCTAGAACTGAACACAACATGTTATGGTCTCTCGGAGGTGGACCAGGAGTGGAGCAAAACTGAGCTGAAGCCATGGGTTCCTATAGAGCTGTGAGGATGAGGGGAAAGGCAAAAGAAACGAATGAAGATCCGTTTATTACTGGACATGTAATCTCTTTGTGTCCAGTGAGCTTAACTGTCAAATTACAATGGGACAAATAATTAAAATGTTAACTACCTGCTTCACAAAAAAAGGGGGTGGCATTTCTGGCCAGGCTGAGTCCAGAGTATACATGCCTGGAGCCCCATGTTCTCATCCCTTTGGTATGAGAAAGAATTCAGGGCTCAGATGTGGCCTTTGGTAACCAGAAGTCAATGTTGTGAACCTTCTTTCTATTCATACACATGAACATACTTGCGTGTGTCATTGTTGAACACACAGAACACACAGCACAGAAATTAAAATCTGGGTTTCCAAGGAGGCAGGAGAAGTAAGTCAATGAGCAGGCAAATGTGCAGCCCTGGGCCTGTGGTGACCCAGGTGAGATGTCTGAGCTTCTCTCAGTGCCACGGCGGCACCCTGGTCTGTGGCTATGGCAAAATGGGCTTCGGAAGCAGAGCCCTCTGTGAAGTAGGAAAATGAATCACGGTGAACCCAGCCTTAGTCTTGGTTGGGTAAGGATAAATAAAATTAAAATTCAGAAATTTCCTTTAAATGGGTTGTTAATTGCTGTTGAGCTTTAAATATTTGAGTTTATTAATTTCTCCCTCACCCCCTGAATTATATTTCAGCAACATTCCCCTGTTATTAGGCTATTAAATCAGACATATCAAAAAGGAAGCATTTATTTATATCTTCAGAGACATGTACATCTAATTAAGATAGTGTTACTGTGCATATTTTATATTAGGCAAATGCTGCCTGTGACTTCCATCTAATCAGCTGTGAAGGGCCCTTCACAAGTGTTGGAAAGATTTGACTTGGGCTGGATGGGGAGGAAGCCCTGTCTCTTTCTGAGCACTGATTTCTTAAGAACCTTCACCCTGCAGGAAGCAGCTGCTCCTCGACAGTAAAAAGCCCCTTGAAAGAAAGACTTCAAAATGGCGTCCTCTAGCAAACAAAGAATTTGGAAATTGGTGCATTGCCAGAATGTTTCTGTGTGATAGAAAGAATGCGCTGGCCAACATTTAGAGATTGCCACCTGCATTCCACAGGCTCTTAATGAATATTCATGACTTCATATGAGTTTATCACCACCCAGGAGGGAGGAAGTAAGAGAAATCTTGTTTTGGAGCAAGTACAGACATGTACCACCTGACACAGATCACCGCTCTGTCCTGTGGATAGCAGTGGATCCCTGTCTTGTATTCCTGCTGTTGCGGTACTTTCACTGCTCAGAAAAGCAGGATGGGAGTGGTATGTTAGCTCACTGTTCCAGAACCCAAGTATACTGTTGGGGAGCTAAGTCTGTTTGGTGTGTAAGGTTATTACTGGTCAAATGTTGGCCAAAACATAGTAGATTCCCACTTCTTGAGGACGGTCAATCTCTCCATTTAAAGCCATTTCTAATGGTGGATGTGACCGGTTGATGCTCCACTTGGTGTTCGTTTATGTCTGGAAACTTCTTTAGACCATGGTTCTTGATCTCTGTTTGTGACGTAAGGAAAAGGAAATAGGAGAGGAAGTATGAATTTTGGTCATCTTGACAAATGCCAGGATTGAATCATGGTTCTCCCTCTCTTGGCTCCTAAGTCCTTGTGCAAGACAGACTCTGAGTGTGTTTGCTCACTGGTAAGCCGACTGCCCATTGCTTCACGCATTTCACACACATTTAACTTACACAGCTCTATATAGTGTGGCCACTTGATTAAAATTAAATGAATTTTACCTTTAGTTCCTCAGCTTCACTAACCACATTTCAAGTGTTCAATAGTCACATTTGGCTAGTGGTTATTATAAAGATATTTCTCTGCTATAGAGATGCTACTTGCCAGTAAGTAGTGACTAACAGGGGGTTAGTATCCTTTTAACAAATGATGTGAGAACCAACTATGTGTAGGCCCAAGAGATGACTTTGTAATCAAAATAATGTTCTTAAACCAAGTATGGCACTACATACCTGTAATCCCAGCACTCCCGAGGTGGAGGCTGAAATCTGTGAGTTGTTGGCCAGCCTAGTCTGCATGGTGTGTCAAAGTAAAGCAAAATAAAGCAGAAAAAAAAGAAAAATAGGAGGCCATGCCTTTGAGGCTGTGTGCTGTTCATATTACATATTCTTCCCCAAATTTTCCTGAGGAAGTATAAGGAAGTGTTCATTCAGATATTTCAGATTATGGCCTTATGAATACCTGGGGCTGGGGATCTTGGGAGAAGGTTGATTGGCTCACAGTTCTGGTGCTGGCCCTGGGCTCTGCTTGGCTCTGGTCAGCGCCTCCTGGTTTGTGGCATCATGGCAAAGGCGTAGGCAAGGCAGAGCCAGGGCAAGTGGATGGGCCAGACCTACTCTTGCCACAAACGGACTCAGGGGCCCAGAGAACCACATTAACTCTCTTTGGGGGCAGCACTTCCAGATCCCTCTTTCCCTGATCCTACCTCTACAAGTCCCCCTGGGTCTCCACCTAGCCACACTAGGGAACAAGCCCTGACACACAAACTCTGTCACCTCAAACCACCACAAATAGGTCCACTACCTATTTAGCAGGATTGTTGCAAAGATTACTCGAGGAAGGGCTAAATATAAAGGGTTTAACCAATGCCTGACACAGTAGGTGTTCAAGAAATGATTGCTCTCCTTATTAAGATAAAAATCAGTTCTCCTAATTGCTAGTTTGTTCATATAATAGGATATTTCCCCTGCTGTCTGGAATTTATTGGTGTGTTATTAAGGCTCTATCTCTGGATGTTTCTAGAGGTGATCTGATGAAATAATACTAAAGGCGTGCTGAAGGTGCCTTAGCAGTCCATTCTTTAATTCACATGTGGGAATTAATTGCTCAAATAATCATCTTAACAACATTCTTGCTGGTATTGGTTGCTATAATTATAGAATCTTGGAGCTTGAAGAGGTGTCAGAGAGAATTCAGTTCTACAGTGAAAATTCCTACAAAAATTAGGCAAGTGAGGGCCAGGGAACAAGAGGGATTGGCCTGAAGTTGGTCGGATAGCCAGCAGCAAAATGAGGGCTGGAACTTGGGACTCTGATCACCAAATAAACAGAGTTATTTGGTCTCTTGCCAGTTGCTCTGCTCCTTTCCCTCCTCCCCAATCACCATAGACTCTTCATCACCCTTTAGTTGAAGTCTTCCTCACCTCTAGACACTAAAATGACACTGAATTCAACCTAGAGGAACCCTCGAGAGATGGCCATGCATGCTTGTCGTCCCCTGTACCAGCCACAGTGGCTGGACGGACTGTTCATCTCACTGC
This sequence comes from Dipodomys ordii, assembly GCF_000151885.1. Classification (NCBI taxonomy): domain Eukaryota; kingdom Metazoa; phylum Chordata; class Mammalia; order Rodentia; family Heteromyidae; genus Dipodomys; species Dipodomys ordii. Next base: position 3,318,737 of record NW_012267293.1, on the reverse strand, counting down.
TGGATGTGCCCGGGGGCCTCCTCATCACCTCATAGATTTCTCCCCAAGTCTCTAAGCCTGGAAGAGTAATGGCATTTCCCCTCTGTGTTAATTTTCGGTGGAAAGCCCTCAGTACCATCTAAAAGGACATGTCGGGTTCCTCTGGTGTTCTGTTCCTTGGCTAGAAGAGAATATGGTGTTATAACCATTTCTAGCGACACGCTCAAATTTTTATAGAAGAGAACTAATGTTCAGGGAATTCACGCTCATAAATCCGTGGGTGCAAAGGAGGGGGAGTGATTCTAAACCAGGCTTGAAATTTTCTATCAGAAAATAAAAAGATTTTGTAAAAGTGATACATTTTACTCCATAGGCTCTGAGGTTGTGCATAAAGAAGTGTTCTTTGTTTTCTTGTCCTCCAGAGTTTAAAACTTCTTTGGATTCCCATCAGAAAGCACAAGAATGAAAATTACAGTCGATTCTGGATTATTCATGTGCCACCTGGACTTTTCCATCTCCAGCACCAGAGTGAGTCTCCATTCAATTACATAGCTCAGACTGCTAAGGGATGGGGGTGCTTTCTCCTTCCTCCTTCCCTTCCAGCAGGGTGAAGGAGGGAGGGAAAAGGACAGAACAGGGAGAGAAACATTTTCCCCTGAAATGTGAAGCATTTCAGATCCAAATAATATAGGAAGAATAATAAACCACCAGCCGCTGGAAATTAATAATGTGTGTAACCTTGGGATAGCTATATGTTTTCTATTTCTTTTTTTTTTAATCAGAGAAACTTTCCAAAAATCTCAAGTAACAGGCAACAATATAGTTTTCCTCCACATGAGCTGAGTTGGTGGTTATAAACCAATGCAGAAGCAATTAGAATGATTCTTTTGAAAAGCTTCATTCTTTCAAAGCACATGTTAAAGTTGTGTTTTGTTTACTATGACTGAGCCTGTCTGTAATGGAGAGCCCAGCCTTGCACCTGGATTCTGATTTAGACAATCATAGACTGGTCATATTTCCTCATGGCATGTGGCATGTAAGAAAAATGTCCCAACAGGAAGAGGAGGGAAGAGGAGGAAGCGTATGGATGGCCAGATAAAGGATGGAGCTGCCCCCTCCCTCCAAGCGTGTTCCTACATAGCCAGCAGGCTTCACACTCACTTTTCCCAGACCACAAGCTCCTGGAGCGGCAGGGCCTTTCCCTGCACCACTGTACTCTTCGTATTCTGTGGGGCGTCACCATAGTGGGGACTGCTTTCTCTATGGGTAAATGTAACACAGCTAAACCTGAAATTGGCACTGTGGGCATCACGGCTTGTTTGGGATTAGAGTAGCTAGAGTAGAATTTCCTGCCCATCTGTGATGGGCTTTAAATGAGAGATCAGAGTTAATTTGGGGAATCCCTTGAATATGTGGAATGATCTAGCAAATTGAGCAAGCCAGTGTCTGGCTACCACTGGAGGGTCCTGGTGTCTGCTGCCCCGCGAGCCCACAGTAAGCCCTACATGACCTTCCGCCGCGCGGCCTGTCCCCTGGCCTCCGCCCCCAGCTCTTGGCTACCTCTGTGACCAGCACCACTCATTCTGGCTCATACCCCAGCTCCCGGTTTTCCAAGTTACTTTAATTTATGACATAGTTTGGACTCGCTTGCCGCCGCCATGACCTCGGCCCTCACCCTAGGATATTATTTTCAACATTGATCCTCTAGTTCTCCCACTGACACCATGGGCAGGAGGGAGGTACTTCGTCCTGGCAGGGACCCACACCCCAGGCCTAGGGAGACAGAGGCCAGGACAAGTACATTCTAGATCGCAGATCAGGTAGGAACTAACATGGGAATGGCTTTGGAAGCTGACAGTTGGCAAAGTTTCTCTGTGGTGAGTCGTACTTTCCCAGAGGGTGCCAAGTTGCACCCAAGGTCACTGTTTCCTCCTGCAAAGAAACGTGGCACTCACTTAGGCTTTAATCCCTTGGAGAGACAAAATGTACACATGCAACAAGCTGATAAGATCCACCGAGCTGCCAGAGAGCGGCCACGAGTGTGCAGAGGGCATCTAAAGTAAAGAAGGTCTTCTGTAGGAGAGGGTCAAAGGGTCTCAGGCTGTCTTGAAGACAGAGGAGGCAGGTGGACACCCACCAGAGCCATGGTAGGAGCAAGTAGGGCTCACTGGCAAATAGAAGTCACGGAAGGATGATGGGATGTAAGTCCTTCATCTGAGACCACAAGCGACTCCATGCAGTGGCACTGTTATTCCTAGTAGTCATAGGTCTTGTAGTTGACGAGAATCACCAGAGAGAATTGTCCAAGGATGGCACACCTGACAGACAGATGTTCAAGCAAGAGGTAGAAGGTTGAAATGAGTGAGTATGGCATCTGAGAATCTTCCTGTTAAAACACATGAAACTTGCTTTGGGTGGTCCCTGACCACTTATCACTTAGAAGAACATAAATTACAAAAACTATCACATGCTCGGTACACATTGCTTGAGATGTTTTTTTTAGCTTAAACTACTTTGAGTCCATGTTACTTAAAAAAAAGAATCATAACTGAAATATCCATGCTCAAAGTTACACTTTCACAGCTGATAAAAGTTTGAGCTCAGAAGAGTTAAATACATTGTCCCAAATCCTATGCTGATTTGTTGGCATACTCATGGTATTCACCAGTATGTGTTATTAAGAAGCCTAACACAAAGTTCCACATGTTCTTTGATTTTTGTGACAAACCCTCAAAGCAGACTGAATAAGCCTTATTAGTGCAGCTTTTATGTGGGAAAATTGAAGTTCAGACTTCCCTGTTGTCAATCAGCACCCGAAGGAACAGGACTTGAACGAACTCATGTCTCATGATTGAACATTAACACTTCCTACAACAGCCTCTAACTGTTCATCTGTGTACATATCACTTATACACAGATAGGTGCATTACACACACTTTAACTGAAAATCAAAATCAAGATCAGTGCATCACTATCCTTAGGATTACTTTAAAAGAGGTTTTAAGATATTGCTGCCCAGTGGGGCCCTGGTGGCTCACACCTCTAAACCTAGCTACTCAGGAGGCTGAGAGCTGAGGATTGTGGTTCAAAGCCAGCCTGGGCAGGAAAGTCTGTGAGACTCTTATCGCCAATTAACCCCCAGAAAACTGGAAGTGGTGCTGTGGCTCAAGTGATAGAGTGCTCGCCTTGAGCTGAAGAGCTCAGGGACATTACCCAGGCCCAGAGTTCAAACCCCATGACTGATCAAAAAAAAAAAAAAAAGATATTGCTGCCCATAGTTATTTACTCAGCTATATTCCGCTGAAATGTTGGTCTAGGAATCACCTAACTCCTCTGAAGTTCTAACTGGAATAATATATTTTCCATTATCTTGAGACTTGCTAAAATATAAATAGCTTATACTTTGTCTCTCTTGGATTTTAATTTCTAATGAAATATGAAAAAGAAAGAAGACACAAAAAAGAAAGGCAAAAGATAACTAATTCAGAGATTAACTTTGGGGACCCTCCGAAATTAGATCATGTAATTAGCTCACAGTTTAGAAGTCTTTGGTGGAATTACATTTATGCAAACAAATTCCATTCATATAGTTTAGAAAAACTGAATGGTTTTATAGATACATTCTGCTTAAAATTCAGGGTCATATAAGCTTTTATTCCCCCTCATTTTTCTATCATGTATCATTTGGTTTTAACAATCAAGAAAAATCAGGAAGCCGGGTGCCTGGCTCACCCCTGTAATCCCAGCTACTCAGAAGGCTGAGATCTGAGTATCAATGTTTCAAGTCAGCCTACGCAGAAAAATCTACCAGGTTTTAACTCCTATTAACCAACAAAATGCTGGACTGGAGGTGTGGCTCAAGTTGTAGAATACTATTGTGAACAACAACAAAAAAGCCAAATGAGAGCAGGAACTTCTGAGTTCCAGCGTGTGCACATCACACTTGCACATGCGTGCGGGCACACATATATGCCCAAGAATTGATGCTCAGTTGTTAATGGAAAAGCCAGGGGGCAGAAGGGGGGTGCCAACACAACGGAGTTAGAGCAGCTCTTTAAAAGGCTCTAGCTCGCCTTGGATGGCGGCAACTGGCCAAGGCTGGTCAGCTCCAAACTTGATCTGCATGGCTTCCACGTCTTTGTGCAATGCTGTACAGGGGTGAAGTGGGTGATGTCTAGATGGAATCCCTGGTTTTCAAGTTGCATTTTTGTTGTGGCTAGAGAAAATCCAACATTACAAGCAGTCAAAAGTGACAGGGCTGGGATGGTAGAGCTCAGGAAAGGAAACAAGTGCAGGGGTCTCTGCCAGCCGCTGGCCAAGATGAACTGCACAGGGCCTTTCCCACGTGAAGCGTTAGGACGTGGGGCAGGGTAGTTGCTAACTTGGCCGGTAGCCAGGGACGCTTGGAATTCAGTGTCCATTTATAAGGCTTCTGTTTCACAGCTGAGCCTTATAACTGTTTTAGGGTGGCCCCTCCTAGCAGCGCCGCGGAAGCAGCTGGGGCTGAGTCCTCCCGGCAGTGTTTGCGAATGATGTGTAAACAGTGTGCAACAGGTTGGGATACGGTTTCAGGGACCCAACGTTTAAAAATATTTCGAGAACAAAAACCATGGCATGAAATAAACCCCTTGATGAGAAGAGAGACGGTGTGCGACGTCTCAGTTCTGGGTTAAGCCACCTTGGTAGGTGTTTGTACCCCATTCTTGCAGTTTTAATACGAATATGGACAGGCTGTGGTTTGAGAAGACACCACGCTCCCCGCATGTGTGTTTGCATGAAACTCCTGCTGTTACATGAAAGGGGGAGGTTCCATAGAGAGAAGGTCTCAACGGTAGAGCAAAAGTATTAAGTACCTTGGTCCTATTTTAGAAAGCAAGTTGGAAATCACTGATAAGCTTATATTCGAATGTATTAGAACTTTCAAAGCATGTGCATTTACCTCACTAGAACTTCACACTGTTTGTTCCGATGTCAGCTGTCTGCAGGGTATTTACACTCGGCTTTTCTGGACATTTGTGGTCCTCCACTTTCCTGTGGCACTGGAGGCTTCCGTGCCATTCAAGGAGAGACTGTCTCACGTAATACACACACAGGAGCTCGGAAACCGCAGACACACCTTTCTCATAACGAATTTTATTGTTGATTTCTTTTTATTGGTAATTTCTTATGATTCAGTTCATAATTATGACCAAAATTCCAGCAAAGCAAAAAAATAAGTGCTACTACAATGTTTTTCTTTTTCTTCCACTTGAAATATTATTCGACCTTTGCTCAGTCATGAAAATTTATGCAAAGTAAATTCCCATGAGTGAATTTATAGCGTGAAGCTGTGCATCATCCTGACTCTGGGTATCTACCATCACACTCCTCCCCAAACCTGTCCCTTACAGGATTATCATTGGCGTATGAAGCTGCTTGTTCTTCTCCTTGCTAAGTACATAATAGAATTAAAAGCATCTCGTGTGTGCTTCATTTTCCTGGACAAACGTCCCTGCTCAGCAGAGCTTGTCCTCGGCTCCCTCCTCTTCTCCCCACCCCCAACTTCTCTCATGTGCTCTTCTTCCCACCCACTGTATTTGTCTACCAGGGTACCCTGTCCTAGAATATTCTAGTATGTTCTGCAACAGGACATTGCTGCCAGGGCCTAACCTTTTACTCTTTTTATGAATTCTGGGCTGTAAAATTCTTCCTTTCCCCTTTCTGCTCAGGTGGTTCAGCCTGACCATTTCAGTTAGTGGTTAACAACTGATAATGCCATCCCCCCAGAAAATAATACACGTTTGCTAAAGGCTTACAAGGAAGACTAACTTAAAGCATCGTTTTGGTAAAGGTTTCTTTCTTTTTTTTTGGTCGGTCGTGGGGCTTGAACTCTGGGCTTGGGCGCTGTCCCTGCACTCTTCAGCTCAAAGCGAGCGCTTTACCGCTTGAGCCACAGCACCACTTCCAGTTTTCTAGTGGTTTACTGGAGTGTAGAGTCTCATGGACTTTCCTGCCCGGGGTTGGCTTTGAACCGCGATTCTCAGATCTCAGCCTCCTGAGTAGCTAGGATGACAGGCATGAGCCACTGGTGCCCGGCTTGGTGAAGGTTTCTTTGGGGGTCCTCGCCCTGCTTCATTCAGGTTGTACGTGGCCTTCCACTTCAGCCCATGAGGCCTGCTCCCCCACACAAGGCCAGGCCCCATCTGGGCCGGGCCCTGACTGCAGGGCGGGGCTGCAGGTGGCTCCTTCAGGCTGGGCGCCTGCTGCTGCTTCCACAGAGCCCCTGGCAGCTGGACGTGTGGACGTACGCTGCGTTTTAGTCATAGGCCATCAAAAGGCAATCGTTATGTTTGTGAATACACATTTATGCACGAATATGTATACAAATAGACTAGGCTCTGTTATTATTTGCATTTCAACTATCAGACCTTTAAGGTAACGGGAAATGAAATGCTGGAAAACAGGAGACTGTTCTGCATAATCTTCTACCAAGAAAGGAATATTAACCACCAGTAACTGATTTTCAGTTTGTCACACAAACATGAAGGAAGCCTTCTCTGTGTCACAGGGAAGTAGGAGCTGTCTTCTGCTCTGCCTCTGCTGGGGCCATGGCAGGGGTTGTGGTGGGAAGGACTTCCTGTAGTTTTATGAAGATGAAAAAATGAAAAGAGTCAGGCTAAACATTTCTTGAATTCAGACAGATTTTTAAAAACAACTTTAAATTGTTATTATAATGGTGATATACAGAGGGCAAGACAGATTTCTAGAAGTAACAAAACATTGACCTTCTGTATATTAACATACAAAAGGAAGAGGTAATCTATAAAAAGGAACATTATACTTTTTGTTTTTGTTGGTCGTGGGACTTGAACTCAGGGCCTGGGCGTGGTCCCTTAGCTCTTTAGCTTAAGGCTAATGCTCTACCACTTGAGTCACTTCCGGTTTTCTGGTTGTTGGTTGGAGATAAGAATCTCATGGACATTCCTGCCTGGGCTGGCTTTGAACCCAGATCCTCAGATCTCAGCCTCCTGATTAAAGGCATGAGCCACCAGCACCCAGCACATTACACTTTTTAATAAGCTGTCTTGCTGTGTGTGGGGGATGGGCGGGGTGGGGGGTGAGTGGTATTGACAGGCCAGGCACTTGGTCAGTTCTGGGACCTCTGCTGTTCACTGAAGAAGGGAAAGAAAGGAGAAGCTAGGGAGATAACCAGAGCTTGGAAAGGTGACTGTTTCTGGCAATATAATATTAAGGTCATCAAAATGTCTCCATTTCAGTTCTACTGTACCAAGATATTATTCTTTTATTAGGCTATCATAAAAGATTACCTATAATTAAAGATGATTTATAATCTAAGCCATAACTAGACATAATTTGAAGTGAACACATTAGGGTGAATTCACTTCGAAGTGGAATTTAGCTAACATAATGGAAATGGTATCTAAATGACCAGGTGCTGGGTGGGGGGGGGGCGGGCAGGGCTGGGGGAACTGACAAAAATACTGAATATGTGCCGTGCAATAAAAATTTAACACATTCTTTGGGGGCTCCATAAACAAGCAATCTGTAATGAATGAGCATGTATGAAAGATGGCTTCAAAGAAAGCTGACTAGCCCATTGTTTTCTAGCAAATGACTTCTAATATGGAACTCTGTACTGCATTTTTCTCCATCACTGGGAAGAGCCAGAAGGGCCATTTCCCCGACTTTACCAGTGACAAAGTCTTAATGCACATGACTACTGACTGGCAACAGGGTTACATTTTCAGCTCCAGAAAGCTAGATGGAACTTTGTGTTTTCTTTTGTATTGAGATGTACCATTTGTTTTTCCCCTGGCAACAGCTATTGCGCCCCTGTCCCCTGCTTTTTCTTTCTCTTCATGGGAACTGTGGTGCCGGCCACTTGTGGCCCCTTTGCCTACTTCGGGTGGTGTGTGCAGACACACATTTATTAAAGTCATCCTTCAACATCCAACAAGAGCACCAGAAATCTGGGGAAAATGCCTCATAAATATTTAGATGCTCCACTACTTTCCAAACTAGAGTGAAAAAAGACTGTTTAGTGAGGAGTTGGTCTGGGTAATCTGCATGTGAATCAAGAAGGGGGACAAAGCATGAAAGGTGGAAACTGAACACCCACAGTCATTCATCTTGCTCCTGCCTACACCACCCTGGTGCCTGGCTTTTTCTCTGTGCTTAAATGGACAGAGAGAGCTCTTTCCCAAAGCTACTTGGCAAAGGAGGCATGCAAACTGTTCGATCCCACACTTTCTTCCGGAACGACCTTGCTTTACCCCTGTACCAGATCAACTTCTTTATTCTTCTTGCATATAAGTGATACATCTGTGTTTAGTTATAAAGTATACAGGACAGGGAGTTACATTTGTTTTTACTGTGAAAAAGAACCCCACTATTTTGGCTGTGTACAATTCAGTGGCACTAAAGACATTCAGGTGTGCGCAACTATCTCACCTTCACCCTTCTTTGCAAAGAACTTGTAATTCTCAACCAACAGCCTGCACACAAACAACTTCTGCGGCAGCACGAGTGAGCTTTTCACGGCTTCTGTTCTTAAAGACTCTGTGGAATTGGGACTCCTGGCACTCGATTTTGGAAGAGCTGGGGTATATAGAGTAAGAGAGAAGAGAAGAAAGATAAAGTACAAGAGATGACATGGGTTAGAAGTCTTTGTTTTCCTGCAGAGTGGCTTCAGTGCATGGTAATCTCAAAGTCTGGAAGTGGATATGAGAAAGGAAAACCTGGGTGTCTAATGGCCCCGCTGCTGCCCACCAGGATGACAGAAAAGGGTGATGGTGAGCTAGGCAGATTTTTGGAAGTTCTCCATCTTGAAAAAGAATTTCCTTATAGAGAGAAAATATTCAAAAGAAAGCTAACAATGAAAACCTGGTATACCAGTATTTGAGACAAAAAGTGAGTTATGGATTTTCTAAAATCCCATTAACAATTGAGGGGGGGATGTACTGAATTTGATCAGATTGAAGAAATCTGTCTAATTGGTTGTTAAAGATACTTTATATAGTTATTTCCTTGTTTACAATTCTCTGAGATTGCAACGATGTAGCTTCAAGTTAAAAACAACAACTTGTAGAACTACTGTTGGTCAAATTCTAAATTTTATTACAAGGTAACATATGGTGGAGGGCATTTGCCAAAATTTGTGAAACTTTCTTTGTCCCTTAAACTCGGCAGTCAGTGTAAGCAGTCTTAGTAGGAGTTCTGGGCAATGGTGGCAGGTGTGGGGTTCTGCTGGGCTTTGCCTGTCACTCAGGCATCCGCAGCCGGGCTCTGCTCCGAGAATGAAGTCAGCAGTGGAAACGGTATGGAGTGTTCTCAAACTCTCTCCCTCTGAGGAAGCCACGTGGCCACTGCTGTGCGTATTGAAGGAATTTCTGCTGTTTTGTGTGATGTCATGATGGCACTGTCAGGACAATCTCGGGGCACTTGTGGGGTGAGGGGCGAGGTGCTTGAGTCAGAGGCAAACGCAGAGCAGGGGCTTTGAACAAAGCCGGTAAATGGGAACTTGCACTCTAAGTGCTGTGAAAACGAGCCCTAATCAGCTTAAACTCGAGGCAGATTTATGGACCGAGGTAATTGGCAAAAGGGGATGGAACATTAATGAATACAGGGTTCAAAGGGTGTCACAAGAACATTTTTCTCCAGGTTCACTGTGCTATTCTCGGTGGCGGCTTCCTGCCTTGGCACCTCTCACCACGTTTGCTAAGACTTTCATTCCAAGATCCCTAAAGTGCCCTCACCCCTAGCCAACAATCACACCCAAAATGGAGGATCCTGTCTGGGTGACCACGTCAGCAAGCTTGAAGCAGGGACTGAATTGAAGAGCCAGCCTTGGGTCAAGTGGCTGATATGCGCGAACCAGTCGCTCAGGCCGCTGTGGATGACTTTAAGCCACCAAAATCACCGTGAAGATTTCCCACAGAATGCAGTGTCACAGGGGAGAGGGGGAGGGAAACATGGGGGAGAAAGTACATCTCCCCGCTGCAGAGCGAGAGGGGGCCTTCATCCAGCTCTGTGCATACCCATTGTTACTCCCCTCTTCTGGACAAGTTGGCTCTTCCATTCAGCTGGAGATTTCCTTCTGGTTTTCTCCCACTGAGCGATGTCAGCAGCTCCAACAGCTCTGCCTGCACCACTTTCCCTGCTCTTGTCTGGGGTGACAAGTCGCTTCTGTTCAATGCTCCTGAAAGCGCTCAAGTGTTTCCTCAGGACAACTCTTGGTCCTCCACTTTGTCAGTTGCTCAGGTTTCTGGAGCATCTCTGAGGATACAGTCTGAGAGAAGTTACTGGATGTTAGAAAGAATTAAAATATACAAAAGCCACTGGGCATCGGTGGCTCATGCCTGTCATCCTAGCTACTCAGGAGGCTGAGATCTGAGGATTGTGGTTCAAAGCCAGCCCTGGCAAAGAAAGTCCTTGAGACTCATCTCCAATGAACCACCAGAAAACCGGAAAGTGGCACTGTGGCTTAAGTGGTAGAGCACTAGCCTTGAGCTGAAGAGCTGAGGGACAGTGCCCAGGTCCAGAGTTCAAGCCCCATGACTGACAAAACGCAAAAAACAATTCCAAGCAATCAGTATATACAAGGCATATGTGATGAGCTTTGTAAGTATTATCTGATTTTTTTCAGCGCCGGGTATAACCTAGGGCCTTGGGCATGGTAATTAAGTGTCCTGCTCCTGAGCTGCACTCCCAGCGGAGCCCATTTCAGTCACTGTGCCCCCATGATGTGGTATTATTGCTATTCCGACTTTGTCACTGACGTGGCTAGGCTCAGGCGGCCTGCTGGAGTCACACCGCAGATGCACAGCCTTCTGTTTCCATGCCTTATTTTCTTGACAGGTAAACTTAAGCCCAGTGAGCATGCGAGGGACCTGCCCTCTCTACACCAGAGTAGGCAGGCGTGAGCCCAGGAGGTGCCTGTAAGACGCCTGAATGGGAGCTGGGAGAAGTCTCCAGGGTGGGGCATGAGGATGGAGCCCAAGGCCTCCACAGGAGGCGCTCCCCAAGGGGCCAGGTGGCAGGCAGGGCAGAACGAGAAGCCTGCGCCCGAGGGGGAGGCTTTTGAGGGCAGGAGGAAGAGCGTCTCTCTGTTTCAAGGTCAGGTATGGGGCCTGGACGCCACAAGAGATAGGTATAGCCCAGGAACCTCCAACTACGCAGAAGATTAATAAGAATGTTCTGGAACTATTCTAAGTGGTTGACCCAGGTCTCTACTGAAATGTAAATGAGGTCAGGCTCTGGGAACCACCGTGGAGAGAGTTCCGAGATTCTTTAGCAACCTTGTAATCTTCCCAATGCTGGCCATTTTTACAACTCCTTGACCTTTTGTGTAACTGAAACTCCTCTGTCCTTTCACTAATTTGTGTGTGTTTTTGGAGGCAGCAGGTGGGGAGAAGCTGGGAAGCGGTATCCACCAGAGGCAGGCCCGGGGAGAGGCCTAGTGGAAAAACCTTTGGAGTAGCTGGAAAGAGATGGGTCCCTCAGTGCTGGGGCTGAGGAGGAAAACAGACAGATGTGGAGACAGCAGCAGCAGCAGCTGCCTGGGTGCCGGGAAGCCTCAGCTCTCCTGGATCCTGTAGCCCTCACTGTTTAGTCCTGTCAGGGATCAGCATCACATGGAAGTCATCTGTGCGCCCAGAAGCCATGCATCTCCTCTTTATCACAGGTGCAGTTTAAATCAAGATAGGAAGACTACAGCTTTGCAAATTCTCTCTTTTACAATGTGGGGACTGCACCCCTTGAAGGCTGAAATCGTCCAAGGTTTGTTGCCTGGGCAGTGGTGCCCGAGCTTGTTGGCTGGATCTGCTGGCTGATAGGAGCTGTGCATTGCTGTGCAGGTCAGGCCCAGATAGAGCAAACTGTGAGGTTTAATTAACATGGGATTTTCTCTGTAGAGCTAAGGTGTCAGTTTCACTCTTGAGAGAAAATAGTAATTTTTTTAAAGAAGTTTTGCAGAGTGGCCTAGTAAGTTCATTCCAACAAAGGCAGGTGACAGATTGGAGAACTCTTTTGAACATTTTCTAATACTTTTCAAGGGTTGACACATTCAGAAGACAACAATGAAAGTCTTATAAATGACTCTGAACAGGGCACAAGAACTTAAGACTCTGTAGAGCTGCTTTGAGTCAACTTGAACCTTAGGACACAGACAAGGGGCATGGCCACATAAACACCTGGCTTGAGAGACACCTATGTGGAGCAAGCGAGAAGCAGTGCTTCCCATGTAGAACCTGAAAAACAAAACTGCTCTTAGGTTCATTTCTCTGCAAGGGTGACTTGTCCTTTTCTGATTTCTTTCCCTTTTTCTTCCTTCTTCTTCATGTACTCTCCCCTTTTTCCTCATTGGAATGACATTGCAAGTAAGTACTATAAGAACAACCTTAGATTACACAACACAATGTCAAATAAAGGGCAAAGAACGACCAGTCTCATGTAGACTGTTTCTAAAGGGCTGAATTAAGATGCTAGCACAGCCTGCCTTCAGGCAGTGCACACATTACGGTGCTAATACGCATCCCTTATAAACACAAAGTCCTATCATGCTTTACAAGCAAGTTTCATGATTACAGTAAGTTACGACCACTCACAGGCGGTGCCTGGAGAGATCTAGGAGCTAATGGGAAACCGCATTTGAACCCCCACAATGACATGGAGAGTGGAAGAAGAGGAAGAGGAAGCGGCTGGACTGGAGGCTGGGGGAGGGGAGGCTGGGGGACAAAAGGCTGTCTGCTTTCCACCAGTTCAGACCATGTGACTCTCGTAGGCTTTGCCCTGAGTTTAAGACTATGTTACTAAGTGAATTTCAGCTCACCCACGATTTTTTTTTGTGTGTGCATGTATGCTATTACCTTTACTTATTTCATAACTGTGGTATAGCTGTATTAAAATAATTAAAATCATTAAATTATTGTATTAAAGAGATCTACAGAAGAAGATTCTTCCTAACTCCCTTACAATGTTAGGGTCTCAATGACTGCTGACTGAATCATGTCCAGGGATGTACTGACACAGTGGCACATTTAGGGAAGAAAACACACAATGCAAGGGTAAGTTTCGTTCAATGTTAGTGTAACAATGGGGTACTCAATTCCCGTGAAGCCAGACTTCCGAGTCTCAAACAGTTTATTTGAAAACTTCCTTTTACTTTTCTTACCCCCCAGTCCTGGGACTAGAACTCAGGGCCTGGGCACTTTCCCTGAGCTTCTTTTCCTTAAGGCTAGTGCTCTACCACTTAAGCCACAACTCCACTTCTGGCTTTCTTTTTGGGTAATTTGTTGGAGATCAGAGTCTCATGGACTTTTTTTGCCTGGGCTGGCTTTGAACTACAGTCCTCAGATCTCAGCTTCCTGAGTAGCTAGGATTATAGGCGAGAGACACCAGTGCTGGGTTTTTCCTTTTTCCTTTCAGTTAGGTTGATTTATCTCTGTGTGCTCTGACTTGCATTTTAAAACAATGCACTGAAAATCATGTGTATTCTTTGAAAATCCCTGAGGCAAAGTTGTGGCTCCATTGGTGAACACTTTCTGGAGACCATGAGCATGACCTTGGGGACTGGTAGTGGAAGATGTCTAGCAATGGGAGGCAGACTTGGGGACCTGGTGTGGCTGAGTGGGGACTTGTCTTGGGAGAGGTGACACTTCTTCAGGAGGCCAGGGAGCCTACCAGAGGTCTGCCATCACATGCTTCACATATAATCTGACAAAAGACCCAAAGAAGCCATCTGTATGTGTATTACCTACCAGGGGTCTGCCATCACATGCTTCACATATAATCTGACAAAAGACCCAAAGAAGCCATCTGTATGTGTATTACCTACACTTTTGTCTTTTCCTATCCTACTACCAGATTTTTAAGTTCTCCAAAACAAGATCCATGGTGTCTGATTAGGAAAACAAATCAAGACAGAGAAAAGAAAAGTTAGCATGGCTCCTGTTGCTCACTTCTATAACCCTAGCTACTCAGGAGGCTAAGATCTGAGGACTGCAGTTCGAAGCCAGCCCAGGCAGGAAGGTCTGTGAGACTCTTATCTCCAAGTAACCACCCCAAAAGCTGGAAGTGGAGCCTGGACTCAAGTGATAGAACACTATCTTTGACCAAAACAGATCATGGACAGCACCCAAGCCCTGAGTTCAAACCTAGGAGCTGGAAATGTTGTTTAGTGGTAGAGTGCTTACCTAGCATGTATGAAGCTCTGGGTTCAATTCCTCAGTACTATCTAAACAGAAAAAGGCAGAGGTAGCACTGTGGCTCAAGTGGTAGAGTGGTAGCCTTGAGCAAAAGAAGCTCAGAGACAGTGCCCAGGCCCTGAGTTCAAGACCCAGGACTGGCAAAAGCAAAGCAAAGCAAAGCAAAGGCCCTAGAACTGGAAAGAAAAAAAGCAGACTTATTGCTGTTGCTGACCAAATGTCTGGTGAGATGGGAAGGAAGCACGGCTTTGCTGAGTGGGCAGGAAAGGCAAGCACCCTGGAGCTCCCTCCTCCCCCCACCTCCTTGGGCTGGTGTTTTTTTTTTTTTTTTTTCCCCTCTTGGTACCAGGACTGGGTGCTTCAACTCAGGGGCTGGGCACTGTCCTTGTCTGTTTTGCTCAAGGCTAGCACTACTCTACAACTATAGCCACAGCTCTTCTTCTGGCTTTTTGGTGGGTATTTGGTGAAGTTTGTCAGCTTGCACTAGCTGCAAACCATGATCCTCAGATCTCAGCCTCCCGAGTGGCAAGAACAGTTTACAGGTACCTGGCTCCCGCTGTGAGCTTTAAACCCTGGGTCAGCCTGCAGCTGTGTGGGCTAAGTAGCACAGTGCAGTGCACACAGGTGTGGTGGTGCAAGCTGGGCAGCACAGAGCACACAGGTGTGGTGGTGCGTGCCACCCGGCGTCAAGGACAGCCTCTTGTCTGTATACTTGGCTCCTTTCCTGCCCAGCAGACATGAGCTCTGGGCCCTCCCCTAACTGGCACAGCAGATACTCACTTCCAGGGCAGGCAGGGGCAGGAGGAGGCAGACTTCCCTTTGCTTGATGCTGCAGAGCTGCTTGTGGGGTGCTGACAACTGGGTCTTGGAGAGCTTGGGTCTGGAGGCCTCCAGCCAGCTTCCCAGAAGCGTGCTAAGGCTGACAGCACAGCCAGCCTGGGATCCAGGCTCCTTTTCTTCAAGCTGTTTGTCCTGCTGCCTACTGTCAGCAGTCCTGGGGAGAGGAAATGGTCTGTGCAGCCGGCGCAGCGAAAACTGATGACCATGCACTTCCAGCAGACTGTGTGGGTACAACGCCAATGGAGGGGATGAGATTTACACACGCCTTTCATAACACATGTGCAACGTAAATCTGTGCTCTGTCAGGTTCTGTTCTTTTCCGTTTGTAAAAGGATGTGATTATTGAAAGCTTACTGTGTGTCCTGAGCATTCTGCCAATCCCTTCTGCTTCGTGTACTCATGCAATCCTAGTATCTTTACATTGTCTTATCCCATTTCATAGGTGAGAAAAGAGAGAAGTTGATAGTTTAAGTTGCTGCTGGTACATGGCGAGACAAAGATTTGAAGCCTGGATGTGGCCTCGAACCCTCCCCCGAGGTTGATGGTACAGTGTCTGGGGAGGATGGTTTCAGGACTCTGCCTTAGAGCTCTGAGTCTAAGGACAATCTTCCCACACCATCTGGAGAAGTAGTTCTTATAGCCCTGGCAGATGGCTAGTTGTGGGCTAGGGTATTATTATCTCCTATTTTCCCAATGCAGAAGGAAGCACTTATTAAAAGGTCCCAAACCAGTTGTCTGAGCTCAGACATGAAAGGCTTCCTTCTCCCAGTAGCCTAGCTTCTGAGTGCCTGTGACTTGGGCCAGCCTGCCTCTTACTCTCTCAGACTCCTCCCCTCCCCCCCACCCAGAGTGACAGGGCCTGGGTGGGGCTGTGTGACCCAGTGCAAGTGTGTCTTCATGAAACTAGGCATGGGACCAGCTGCAGTGTTGAAACCTGGTCAGCTGAGGGAGAGGAGAAAGTCAAGAATGGCCTTTGGTCCAAGAGGTCAGGGACCTGGCACAGATAAGAGTCTGCCGTCTTGGCGAACCAACAGCCCGGCCACCCAGAGAGGAACTGGAGGAGGCGGCGGCTTATTGCTGGCATGTCAGCTGATGAGAAACTTACCAGACTTGTCTCCAAACATCTTGGTCCCAGTTCTTTTTCTGACTTCACAGTTTAGCAGTTTCTTTTCCTGGTTCCCTTCTCACAGGCTCTCTGCTCCTCTGACAGCTGTACCTGGACAGAGAAATGCTGCTACCACAGGCAATGCCCCGTACCACTCTGTCAGAGCTCTGGCTTACAGCTTCTCACTACTTAATTCCAGAATTACACTGTAAATATAGGGCACACATTTTAGAACTGTTAGACAAAAAGTGTTACTCATTTTATAGCACTACATTTTATTCTCATCTAAAAACAATGCTTACTAACAAGAGATGTTCAGAAAAATGCAATGCAATTACTCCAGTTAATCAAGTTGGTGGCCCTTGAAGATGTATAAAATGGGAGACATGTTTACTGACTGCCTTAGACAGAATCAGGAAAGAGTAACTGCTGGCCTCATCAGAGCTCTGTGTGCAGCGCAGTGAGGGAAGAAGAATGGCTACAGAGGCCTGGAGAGAGCACAACAGAGATAGTTCTACTGTGAAATATTATCATTGCAATTAGTGAAGACTAGTAAACTCAGGTTCAATGGGCATGGAAACATGAAAATAATTTTGTAAGTATGTAAAGAGGTTGATAGAAATAGATGTAATATTTCAAATACTAGGGCTAGAGGCATGGCTCATCAGTATGGCACCTGCCTAGCAAGGAGTAGTAGGCCCTCAGCTCAAACTCTGTCAAAAATGAAAGATATCTCTAAAAATGGGTAGGGTCAGAATGTGCCAGCACTGAAGGGAGCAAGGTGCAAGGTGTTATGTCAGGGCTGCTAGGCTAGGGGAAGAGCCCCATGGCTTCTGGGAGAGTAGCTCAGCACAGACTACTCAATACCACAGAAGTATTTCAGAATTTAAAGACTGATAAGGCTGTAATGAATACTAGGGCTGTGAATAACTGCTTTTTAAATTAGATACCCAAATAAATAACAAAGTAAAAGTGAATTGGAGAAGGTATCAGTACATTATACAGATTCTTTTACTATTAAAACAAGGTATTTATTTCTGACCTGTTATACATTCAGTGGACTGTGGGTGCTTTGGCCTACTTTACCTCAAATGCTTCTTGCTGAGAGGTAACTTTTATACTCCAAAATACTTCTTAAGACTCTGAAGGCCAGGCTTGGTAATTTATGCCTGCAATCACAACACTTGGGAAGCAGATGCAGGACGATTGAGAAGTTTAGGACAGTCCAGAAGACACAGATCTCAAGACCAGACTGAGCTATGTAATTAGAGTTTTCCTCAAAATGCAGCTCAATGTAGCTCAATGGTAGAGGGCTTGCCTAGTGTGTACAGGCCCTAGATACTATCCCCAATACCACATAAAGCAAGAGCAAAGCCCAAAAATGAATACTAGGGTGAGTCTTTTCTAAGTCTCCTTTATGTCACTGGAAGACAGAGGAACCTTTGAGATTTCCAAAAGCTGCTCTAAGCAGCTTCCACAGCTGGGTGCTCCTCTCCTTAGACTCCAAGTTGGTCTACGTTTCTGTCTTTTTTCTTTCTTTTATGTGAAGAAGTGACTGTTGAATGTGAACTCTTTTGAAAGAGAACAGAAAGAAGAACAAGAACAAGAACCCACCTTTAAGGAATTGTCACAGACTACTTATAAGATAAATTTCTCCATGGGAGGGACTCATTGCTCCACTTTTTATCACGTTGTAAGAATTGTACTGTACTGGCTAAATGAAACAAAAGCCCTTAAATATAATTTTTAAACATATTTTAAATAATTTCAGTAAGTGCAAAATCAAAATCAGCTATGTAAAGATTAAAAAACACATTTCTTAATATCATTATGTGACTATTCATCAGTACCTAAGATTATCCTATGCACAAAATTACAACCAAGCCTTACTGATTGCTGAGGCACCTTATTTCAGAATTATAGGATTTCAGAATTTCCCAAGACTTAAGTCAACCTTCAGAGACTGAGTTACTTGCTCAATGTATTCACTGTTCCATAGTTTGTTAGAAAAGAAGCTACCTGGATGACCTTTTATACCCAGCACAACTATCTTCTTCTTCTTCATCTTCTTTTTGTACAATACCAGAAGTATTTCAATTATATATAAGCTTAATGTCTGAGAAGCTCTAAGGTTACCATGTCTAGAATACTGTGAAAAGAGAGAGACTGAAATGATGGTAATTTTACTCATGAAAAGACATAACTTCTAGGCATCTGAACTTATCTTACAGAAGGGGCAGCTCTATGCCTTTGTTGCTCAGGGCTCTGAGAGTCTATGTGAAATTATGTCCCCAGTATTTACTGATTGTGGGACAGGAATCATGTTAACTAATTAACCTTCTGAGCCTTGGTTTCTTCAACTGTAAAATGGTGATAATCATTAACTTTGAGCTGTTTGTGTTCAGTAACTGCAGTGTTCTATGTTGTAGGTACTCTATACATTTCAGTCTTATTTTCTACCTGGTTTCTCTGTAAACTTAGTCTAGAAGACATCAATCTATAAACAATCATAGGAAAAATACATTCTATCTTTGAGTTAAATTTCAATAAAAGATAAATGGCATTTGATTAAATGTGTGGAGCATTGCAGTTATACCCTTCACTTGTAAAATGTTTACCCACATTAGCTATTTAAACTCACAGACCATGAATCCAATGAAATCTGTTTAATATTGTAAAGAATTAATCAGTGATGTATCCTGTAGGAAAAGCATCCATGTAACTGAATCCAGGGGAACACTATTGAAATTAAAATCACGAGTCATCAGTCTGAAAGTCGATCAAAACAAAATGCATTTTAATTCACTCTCACGGTGCTATAATTATTACAGTTCTGTTTTGTTGAAGATTCCTCTTAAATATGGAATGAAGGTCAGATTGCATGGCACAAGGATCTGCATCCTGGCTGGGTGTTTTCACCTCTAAAGTTACATTGAGGGTCAAATGTGTAGCAACCTTACACTGTCACTTAACATTTAGCTGCAGTGCAGTGGTAGTACTGCATCTGGAAGTATCGTGTTTGTGGTTTAAAAAGGCAGCTGTTATACACTGGGGTGGCTAAAAGGGCAAAGCTTTTCATTTTGCAAATGCTTTATCTGAATACGCCTCACTGAAAGGAGTCCGTGTTATTCTATGGTTGATTTATTTTCTTGTGTTAAAAAACAATTTAAAGCCCAAGGCCATTCATCTACAAACATGGTAGCCTGACACTGGAAGGCTATCTAATCTACCACCAATGGAGATGACAACTGACATCCTGATACCTTTCCACTTCCTTTTTTGAGGGAGGAGTTGCTAAATTTTTATTTTGTTCCATTAGTTTAGAGTAGCTATAAAGGGAGGGAGTTAATTCTATTTCCACATACTTATGATATGTTCTAATGCTTTAAGCACTGTCAGTGCCTTCCCCTAGCTCTTCCCAACCTTGAGATCAAAACCTTCCTTTGGAAGGCACTCCTGCCCTGGGTTCCAGGAGGGAACTTGGCTCTCACCCACATCCTTGCAGCTTTTGTCTTTAGGCTTTACTTAGCACTCATTAGTTAATGCCCAGCCCAGTCCTACAGCAGGCATTCAGTGTATCTGACCAAGATGGTCTTGCTTAAAATGTGTCACTTTGTTTTTGTTTGAATAGCACTGTATGAACCATCTCACAATTTAAAAGGATACCCAAGAACTCCATTAAGACAGTAAACAATTACTTTAGAAAGATATAGGGAAATCCCCTATTCCCTTTCAGGGAAATTTAAGGATTAAGAATTTAAAAAAGAACATTGGAACCAAAGGCATCAAACACTGAATCTTAAGTTCAGGGAACATTTTAGTTCCTGCAGGAACTCCATGGTGATGAAGACAGAAGTGTTTGGAATACTGTAATTTTCTATTTTAAATGTCAAGAACAGCAATAAGCAAATAGAGCCAATGAAATGTAAGAGAACAGAAATGTATTTCCACTCCTGGTTAATTACTGACTTTAGAATGTGGAACCAATTTTAGTGTCAACATAGTAGATGACATAATTTTTCACAGTGAAAAAGCTATTACAAGGATCTTCAAGTTGAAGCTCACTCCATACGTATTTTCAATCAGGGGAACTTTTCTTCTGCCAAGGGCCATTTGGATATTTATAACACCATTCCAGGGCTATAAAAATGATCAATACAGGCAGGCTGGCTATGAGCAGTGCATGAGCATACAGAAGCATCCTTGCCTGTTCCGTCACCTACCAGGCCTCATGGCCTGAGGGGCAGAATTCACATGTTATAATGCAAAAGGCTGGCTATGTTTATTTTAAAAATTGTAAGCTTTTTGAAGGCAAGCCACACATCCTAAAAACTTTTCTATTGTACTCTGCACTTACAATTTTCAACTGCAATGCAAACCTGATTGCTGAGGTAGGAAATGTGGTAGCCTGTGCTTCAGCATGGTGGCGCTTGGGGAAGGCATCCTGTGTGGACCTGGTCTGCCTCTGCCAGCTACTTTCTGCTGAGGTGGGAAGGCCACTGCACCTCTGAGGTACTGCTATTCACATCTGTACCAAATGTTGGTGTGACGATGCTATGAAAGCAGCAGTGGGAAAGGGTCCCAGGAAAACACACATGAGTGCAAGTGTGTCATGCACTACCACATATGCACATATCATGTGTTGTGACTCACAGAAGAAGAAAGTCAAGCTCTGGTTCTGATGGAATGTAGTGTAGGTGGCAGGTGCAGCCCAAGGGGTCCAGACATGAGGAAGAAATGGGACCAATGGGGGAAGGGCATCCTGCGGGGGGCAGGGTTCGTGTGTGTAGGCAGACCTGAGTGTGGAAACATGGCTTGGAGCAGGTCAGCATGCCTGGCCGTTTGATGGGTCAAGGATTTCAGG
Organism: Dipodomys ordii; assembly: GCF_000151885.1. NCBI lineage: Eukaryota > Metazoa > Chordata > Mammalia > Rodentia > Heteromyidae > Dipodomys > Dipodomys ordii. Next base: position 3,297,745 of record NW_012267293.1, on the reverse strand, counting down.
CAGCTAGAGCCCAGTCAGCAAGATACAGAGGTCAAATCACACGGGATTCTCACAGGCCTTAGATTTCCCCCCCTTCCCCGGCCTGCCCTCTGGAGAGAGAAATCATGGAAGAACTATGAAGAGCTGTGATCTATACATTGAAAGATACCTAGTAGTAATCACTCAATAATGTAACCTAACAATGTTCTTCCATTCGAATTAGTTTCAACTAGATTAGGAAAAGTAGTTAAGCCTTATAAAACGCACTTCCTAGGGGTCAGAATGGTGGAACGTTATTACAAAGTTCAACGAGTTTATTGGACAGTTTCGATAAAAAGGCAAAACACAGGTGTGGTGCAACCCCCTGTAATCCAGCGATCAGGAGGCAGCAATCAGGAGGATCGTAGTTCAAGGGCAGACCGGGCAAAAAGTAGCAAGGTGACGTCCTAATCAGTGAGCTCAGTGTGGTGGTAGGTGCCGTGGTTCTATGCCTCGGGGAGGCCATAGTTAGGATAAAATGGAAGTGGGAGTCTGCCCGGTGAGCCAGGGCCGGTGGCGGGCGGGGAGCGGAGGCTCCGAATCTCAGCTTCGGCTCTCTACCCGCGGTGCCCGGGAGCGACTTGGCTTTGGGTGCGGGTGTCCTCCGGAGGCCGGGGGACTGGCGTACCCTGGGCGCGCGGCGGCCAGGAGCTGGGTGCGAAGGGAACCAACTCGGAAAGGGGCGTCGGTTCCCACCCAGGCCGGGCCCGGCG